>NC_089322.1:9433691-9488691 GCF_036669915.1 Pocillopora verrucosa | reverse complement strand
ATCATGAGTCCTTTTTAATTTGTTTTAAATCACAAAGAAGCATAGTTGATAACGTTGACATCATCTATGCCTTTACACCATAAGTAGCAACCAATCAGAATGCGTGTATGATTAAGCTTATCGTATAAAAACAAATAGTCTACACAAACTCACTTGCAAAGAGAGGAACTCGATTTGTCCGCGACGAATATTTGCCGGAAGGTCCTTGTACAGGCGTTTGCTTCAGTGACGAAAGAGCTGGAACAAGGCAATGATGACGCTGACGAGGGCGGTATTAGAGCGCGGCCTTCAGAACATTCTTTGCTCTTTAAATCCTTGTCTACAACTCTTCTGATGGTGCTGTCTGTCAGTGAGTCATCACAATACTTCACCACCTTCACCACGCAGTCTTTCATTTGGTTGAACTTAGCACTGGAATGAAAACAAGATGGCCACGAAGTTAAAGCATTTTTTAGGTGTGAGTCTATTGTAATCAATGAATAGAACAGGCGACTTGACAGATACCGCAGTATTGCGTTACAGTTGGATGACCCGTCGTTCAAAACACCTCAAAGTTTAATGAACTTACGAACAGTCTCCTTTGGGGTCCTTTTGTAGTCCTTTATAGAAAAGTGTGGCGCATTTTCGAGCAGCGCAAAAGTACTCCATGAAAGTACATTGGCCAATACTAGGTAATGCCTCATGGCTTCCAACGAGAAACGCTGTAAGAGCAATGATTGACAGAAATCAATAAATCAGTGAGCCGTTTGTTATGAGAGTGATTTTATGAATGTAAAGTAAGTAATTAGGATAGAATGTAACGCTCTAGATTGTTATCACGCAAATATTGTAAAAGCCGGGAGCATTAAGGGGGGGAGGTGTTGGGGAACTCATCATCGAGGGAGTAGAAATCTTTGAAGCAATCCCCTGACAAAAATAGTTTATGGATCTGTTTCCCTTCCATTTGCGCCTAAACACACAAGTTTCACTTTCGGACCGGAAACTAACGCTCTTGCGGCATAAATAATTAGTAAGGAATTTAAAGTTTAGGTTTGTTATCACGCAAATATTGTGAAAGGAACTCATCCTCGAGGGAGTAGAAATCTTTGAAGCAATCCCCAAACAAAAAAAAGTTCATGGATCTGTTCCTCCTCCCATTCGCGTCTAAACACACAAGTTTCACTTTCGGACCGGAAACTAACGCTCGTGCGGCATAAAATCTCTCAGACCAAATATACTGTCTCGCGTTCTTTTCACCAGCAGTTCCTTTGTCATCCTGTGAGACTTCATATGTTTCACAAAACAACTATCCTCATAAACATGCATTGTCAAAAGTCGGTCACGAACATAATGAACAATTTTGAGATTGCATTGAAGTTTAATCCGCGTGCCGAGAAATATACAGAATCCACATTAGGATGTTTGAGAAGAAGCGCGTGTTTGACTTGTATTGCACTGCCCAGCTTCCCAACTCCCCCCGCCCCTTCCTTCCCTCTTCTTTGTCCAAAACGCTTCGACGCCTCTGGGAAGTAATTTACTCGTCAATATGACGAGGAATGTGGCGGATGTTATTACCCAAGCAAGTAGTTCAAATAGTGAATATTTGCCAGTGAGCCGTAACGACGTGGACTAAATCACGCGGGTCGTTTTATGTTAACATTAGGGTCAAATTAGCAAGGTATGTTTGTAACAGTGACTCGAAGTGAAAGATACGTAATGAAGCTGAAAACACAATTTGTTCGTGTATTAAAGCTTATTTCCTAAGGCCTCCACTTGGAAGGTTTTAGCTGGTAAGATTACTCTTTATCCGTCATTGAACAAGCATGCGGACATGGTACCGCAAGATGTTTGCGTGGACAAGGTATTGTGCAATACAGGATATTGTGCTCTACACTACGTGATCGCTTTCTGGTCCGTGATTTGTATGAGAAACGAAAGGCATCTTCGGAACAGAAAAAGACAGATAAAGAAATTTAAATTATAAATTTTTTCATCTGAACATTAGAACAAAATTGAATATACAATGCAAATTAGCTTCCTCAAACAGACTGACAATGAAATGATGATGAAATAGTCTCCTCCTGAATACATTTTTTCTATGATCCTACTCGTGCACAGGACACGTGGAAACAATAAGCATAAAATTAACATTTCGCTATCACTTCAGTCCTTCATCAGTGCACTGATTGGCTGGCTGTGATGAAGTACGATGTTTGAAACCTCGTCGGAGAATACAAAAGAAGTTCAGATCTTTATCAGTTACGCAAAACAGCTTGAAAATTACCCACTTTAATTCCGGGGTCAGTATGCGAACGCGTCTCTTCTCTTCCACGCTATACAGTCGACGTTGTATCTGTGTAGCAGCCTAAGATCGCGCTGTATCCCTTTCATCAAACGACAAGTAGCTTTGACCCTGTTGCATGTGCACTACAGAAAAGCGCTAGCTCTAGTCATCAATTTGAGAAGATTCCTGCTAGCGTTAAGGTATTTATTGCTGAGAAAGCAGAATTACAATGTTGTTCACACCCTAATCTCTCCAGTTGATTGACGAATGTTTCTCTCAACTTGTGTCGTATATCGACAAGTTTGCCAAGATGTAGGTCTGGGAAAAACACAATTAAACGACTACAACTTGAAAGAGCTAAAAGAAGTGTAGGAGAGATAATTTTCAATAATCGTTTTATTGGAGGGGAAAGACGAGTTACAAGTGCCAAATGATTACAAAGAATGTTACTGCAATGAAATCAGAGTCAATTTACTGATGGCGTCTTCCAATTAGATCCGAAACTAGGAAACCAAACTTCCCGCTTTGCAACGAAACTATGTAAAAACTAACAAAACTCCCAGGAGGAAGAAGAAAATAAGAAGACAAAGCCTCCGAGAAGGAATTAAACGAAATTGCTTTCACGTGGGAATCGACTGATTACTTTTCGCATCTAATCGTTTGATCAACTTCACGAAGTTAATTGTAGAATGTAATTAGTTTAGGTTATTACCAAAAAGTTGGAATAAGAAAGATGAACTTATCCACGGCCACGAAGAGAAACACAGTGAAGCGCGCAGAGATTTGCATCTTCGCTGCTCCTTTGCGAATGAATCGTTCGAACGTAGCGTAGGTCATTAATTCAAACAGTTTTCGTTTGCAACCACGTTTCGCTTCCGGAGCGAAACTAACGCAGAAATTTGGCCTCATACTCTTTTCAATAATCGTTTCATTGGGATTGCGTGAGGTCAAACCAGATGGTACAAGGCTATTCCTATTTAGTGTCATGATCTTCTCGCCAATCGTTTCATCAGGATCATTGTTGTTGAACTACTCTTTCGTAAAACAGCTGCCTTCTTATGCAACATAAAATATTGTACACAGACATATTGGACAATTTTAACGTTGCAAGGGTGTTTACTTTTGCCAAAAAAATATGCAGCAATCATTTCGGGAAGTTTGAATAGAAGAGCGTGTTTGGCTTGATGTACGGTAAAAATCCTACTTTTTTTCTCCTTTCCTTCGTCGCGTTCCAAAACGCTTTCGCTGCTTCTGAGACGCAAGACCACTTAATGATATATTTTATTGACCAAGCATATGGTACAGGACATTGGCCAACGTACTCTACTTCGTGCGGATTGATCATTTTCGTGTCCGTGATTCATAGTGATATCAGCCCAGGAATATCAGAAACGAAATTTATGGTCTCTCAGACACCTCTTTTAATCAGTGAAAATTATCATTGAAGAAGTTATCTTAATTTTTATTTCCTTCCCGCCTCGATCGCTTCGCTATTTTGCGGGAGGGATATGCTTTTTACTTGCAAAAGTGATCTATTACTGAACGGACACACGGCAACTTGGAATGTATTTGTTAAATAGAAAGTAATATTACAATGCAGCCAACGCCTTCTTTTCCTCGCTCGATTCTAACTATTATCGAAGTATCTGGAACAAATGCTACTCTCGCCTTGTGTCGCTGATCGGCAAGTACGCTAAGATGCAGGTCTTATCCTAACTTGAAAGAGTTCAAATAGCTTGGCGAGAGACTCGAGCAGCAAGTTGCTAGAAATTTTACCGACAGGGACAAGAAATGCATTGAACGTGCAGTGATAAATAAAGGTGATTGAAAAGCAGACTCAATTTAGTCAGGGTGTCATCGTGTTGGTCCGTAACTTACCATCCAAAGACGTCGCGACGAAACAATGCGAAAACATACAAAACTAACAGAGGGAAGAAGAAAAAGAACAAAACGAAGCCATCCGAAACGAGACTATACGAAATCAACTCCACGTGGGAATAGAATGATAAATTTTTGCAACCGCGTGCATTTCGTGTTCTGTAATACCTTGCAAACACCCTCGTTTTTCGTGTTCTATAATCCCTTTGGTTAGTACCTAAAGGTAGAGCAGTGAATGATGAACTTACCCACGGCGACGACGAAAATTAAACTGAAACGCACGGAGATCTGCATCTTTGCTTCTCCTTTGAAAATGAGCTGTCGAGAGAAAGCTAGGTCCTATTATATTTATGAAAACCGTTTGCTTTACCGACTTTTCCGCTTTTTTTTCGGTGACGTCAGCTGAAAGTCCGGATATGCCTTATTATATGTGCAGGGCTGGCCCGGTTGACTGGACTCCAACCATGATACAGTCACGCATTTCTTACAAGAAAATTGAAGAGCTGAATAAATTGTTGGCGACATCAAATGTCCTCAGCTAAATATGTTGGGTCGCAGTGATGGGGAACCAGCTGCTGACCGAAACTCGCTTGGCAATCGGTACCAAAACTCTTAAACTGTCTTTCTACCCTGTCTGATGAGTTTAAAACTTTTTCACGTCGCAATTTCGAAGGTTCGTATACCGCTGTCAGAGCCACTGATATCGACATTGGAAATATTTAAGTTTATACAAGAAGCTCAGTTATGCACGTTTGCTGATTGGCTCTCACTCATGATCTATTGGAGGACAGACGTATAGATGACGTCATTATTAAAACCTTTTTTTAATTCTTTATTCTATAAAACAAATAGATTCCAAGTTGCCGTGCGTCTGTTCAGTAATAGATCACAGAGGACGTCAAAATGTGGTAAGAACATCAGTGACACACTCGGCTGCGCCTCGTGTGCCACTTTTTTGTTCTTACCACATTTTGACGTCCTCTGTGATCTATTACTGAACAGACACACCGCAACTTGGAATCTATTTGTTAAATAGAATTGATGTCTAACGTAAATGCGTTGTATCAGTTCTGTTCCTAAAACATTTCATTTTCGGATAATTATCAACGAGAGTGCAGCAGATGAAAGATGCGATGAGAAGATGAGAGAAGAGAGCCAGACGACACAGGTTACACGTTAGACTGTCAGTACTCACGGATAGTTTTACTTTATCATTGTGACCTTTGAGAGGTCACGTGTAGCGGGTTATAAGGAGCATTTAAGAAAACGAACACACGAACTGGCGGTGACGAGAAAATAAAAGAAACCATGTACGTATCAATTCCAAGTTTATTGTCACAATAATCAAAGGGTAGCAAAGAAACGTAGCGATGACATTAACAAAAAATATTCGCATAATATGGTGGCGTGGAACTAAAAGGCAATTAAGAAAAAAACTTTATGTAACTTACATTGTACATACCGAGATCGAAACTAACTGGGAATTACTCCAAATAAAACCGATAATCAGAGTAACAATAAATCATGCAAACAAGTTGTACCAAGTTAAAGTTGACTTATTTTGGTTTAGCTCCGATCGAGTTAACGTAGGAAGCTCGCAATCGTTTATTTAACCGGCCATGTCTGATTTGGAGATTGTGGCGGCGGCAGGGGGAGTGAGCGGGGAAAGGCGAAGAGAGTACTCACTCCCCACCCCCATTCCTCTCCTCATTTTTGACCATCTCCCACCCCCTTGGTACAAGTTTCTTTTTCTCCTCAGCCTCCGCTGCTACTAAACATGTACGTCTCTTATGTAACAGTTATGACTACCGGAAACATGGCCAAAAAAAAAAAGATAAATAGTTAGTAAATAATCACTGACTGTTTAAACGAATTGTGTGAGTCTTTAAACGTTACAATTGTTTAAAATACAATTTCAACTGCCCAAATACGCAGAAAGTCGCTGTCTAATTTTTAAAATACCAATGTCGCTGTCGATATCACTTTTCGCTTTGTCGCTGTTGTAATATCGCGTAAGCGGCTCGTCGTTCGTCGTTATTTCAGCTCCTTCACGTGGCCGTTTGTGGTCTTTCATTGCCTTGTCGTGTTTCGGAACTTACCCCAGCAGGACTTCATTTATTGCGTGAGCCAAACCAAGAACTTTTGTGTTGGCGAAGACAAAACACGTCCACTTGAGGTTCAACAAAGCAGTCACAATTCAGAGACTCCTCACGATAGCTCAACGCAAAGTAACTTCAGACTTAGTCTAGACTTTGAATTCATACAGTAACTACAATCTAAATATCATGAAACGAATGACTAAATCGTACTGAACTCACAAGTGACTAACTAGGAAGGTAACTAAGAGCAAAAACAAACTGGATAAATTTATGCAATCTTCCGCCTCGGACGATACACATGTTAATGGAAATATTCAAACCCTTTTTCTTCTTATCTTTCAGTGATGAAGAAATGCGGGTAAAACACATTGGTAATGGTAACAGAAATATGTCGATGCGTGAGGGCTCAAAGAACAGCGCACAGCCGGGTTGAGTGTGGACATTTTGAAAGATTGCATAACTGCCAGCCATCCTATACAAATTAATACCCTTCGATAACCTCCTCGTCCGATTTATTAGCAGAGTCCTCGTCCGAGCTTGACTCTTCACTGCTTTTTTCGTTTAAACTGGCCACTATTAGCTGCATGTTACAGGAAAGTTTGTATTTAAAATGTCCATTTAGTCTCCACCTCACAACAAACAACACGGTAATGAAAACCAAATAAGTTTATTTAGGGAAGCCTTACGAGAACCAACCCGAGCCATATATTGCCCGAGGCATACATACATGCATACATTCGCAACTGATATACCATATACAATCCTGATATACACATTCAAAAATAGGTATATTTTATTAAAATGCAAACTTCACCAAGTCGGAATTAACAGAGATGGGCAACCGCTAACAAGGACATAACTATACGGTTATACAGAGACCAGAAAAAACCCGGCAGAAAAAACCCCTTTGGGATAAAGATATGATGGGAAATCTGAGTAGAAACCATGGCCCAAACTCAGAGCAGTTAGCAGCCTACGAGGCTTCACAGTTACACAAAATAAGTTTTCAAACCAGGATAAACTTGTCATCAGCCAAAGGTGGACGGTTGGTTCTGAGGCCAAGATGGACATCACCTGCTTTACTCTCCCTTATACACCACTGCGTCGTTACTCATTGTGTTCGAGCCTAAGCCTGATTCGTTCTTTAGTTTCATGAAAATATATGAACTTGTCAATTGCAAAGTGTTTTGGTCTTCTCTGTAAAGGAATTTTCGCTCGCTGTCGATGAATAATAACGAAGCTGCTACGAAAACCCAGGTGTCACCTACTGTGGCCAAGCGGGACTCACACTTGACAAAGTCATCGTTTCTCTTGCAACCATCCACGCCTGCCGCCTAATTTTGTAGTATTTTGACCTACTCCTTACTTCACGTTTCTCAGAATATCGTTTTGCTTATCTGACAGATCCTTTATCTCGTGTTTCACTGCCTTCACATTTTCTGTTGTTCAAGGAGATACCATTTGAATCCACTATCTTTACTACTAAAAAGAGATTCGTATTCTGCTTAATGGCACTGTTGTAAAACTTTAGCTTATCGATTTGTGGGTTAGGAAGTTGATAGTAACACTGGCTCTTCGAAGTGGTTGGGAAAAAAAGGGGGGGGGGTGGAGATCATGAAATCCTCCGCTGATAATATAGGGGAATCAAAGAAAAGCTATGTACTTTATGGAGGAGATTACGTAAATGCTCCTTTGTCGCAAAAAAAATCCTCCGCATATCCCCAACACGGTTATAAAACTTGACCGGTCCCTTACAAGTAAAAATCTCAGCCTAAGCCTTTTTTTGGGGGGAGGGGAAGGAACTTGACTAAAAATGTTAATAAGCTGGAATAAAATGATGAAGAAGGAAACCTCTTTAACAGTTGAAAAAGAAACAAATGGACATGAAAACTAACAACAGCGCCTGCATTACACCAGGTTTAATGCCAGCGGCTGCATTAATGCCAGCGGGTCCACTGATGTCTTTCACGCCATAGCACTGATCATTTCCGGTCGCCCCAGGGTCCCGATCGTTTGCGCAGAAAGGATAGTAGTCAGCGAAGCCCAAGTCCAACACTTCTCGGTCAGTAAAGGAAATAGTGCAATCAGAATCGATCAGATTCTTCAGACATTTCTTCATCTTGGCTTCCTCCCTGAAAGAATGACATTTAACAAAATCATTCTACGTGTGCCTGTTTCCCTCATTGTGCAGTTTTGGATCTGAGACTACATTGATTTCGATCTATTTCGGTTTACGAAGCTAAGCCGACTCTGATCGGTAAAACTCGCGTCACCTTCTTAATGTGGCTTGCTAATTGGCATTTTCTTGCGTTTTAATAAGTTTACTGGGTCTACATAAAGAGCCTTCTTAATCTGTCGGTTAATTCTACTACTATTAGCAATGATCATAATATTTCTGTTTATATTTATTGTTCTTGTAATACACAACCAAGGAGCAATTTTATTTGTCCTTTTTCTCTTCCAAATTTTTTGGATTTTAAAACTATTTTTTTATTTCGCGGAGCTTTCAAAATATGGTGGATTTAAATGTCTTCTAAACTTAACGATCCGTTAATTCAAGGCTTTTTTTAACACACCCGGATAAAAAAAGAACTGAGAATAATAGATCGAGTCTTGTCTTAGGAAAATTTTCTACATTTTTACGCCTGTTCCTAAATATAATGTTATTTCTCAATTTGTCGGGGGGAACATTCTCAAGACAAGAATGTAAAATTGTTCCTTGTTCCACAACCGCGCCCTAATCAATCATCTCCATTAATTTATCAGTGTTTAACAAACAAATGCAAATACATTTTGAGTAAACCCACGGCATCATGGGATCTTTTTAATTTGTTTTATATCACAAAGAAGCATAGTTGATAACGTTGACGTCATCTATGCGTTTACATCATAAGTAGCAACCAATCAGAATGCGTGTATGATTCAGTTTATTGTATAAAAGCAAATAGTCTACACAAACTCACGTGCAAAGAGAGGAACTCGATTTGTCCGCGACGAATATTTGCCGGAAGGTTCTCGCACATGCGTTTGCTTCAGTGACGAAAGAGTTGGAACAAGGCAATGATGCCGCTGACGAGGGCGCTATTAGAGCGCGGCCTTCAGAACATTCTTTGCTGTTAAAACTCTTGTCTACAATTCCTCTGATGGTGCTGTCTGTCAGTGAGTCAGCACAATATTTCATCACCTTCACCACACAGTCTTTCATTTGGTTGAACTTAGCACTGGAATGAAAACAAGATAGCCACCGAGTTAAAGCAGTTTTTAATTGTGAGTCCATTGTAATCCATAAACAGAACAGGCGACCTGACAGATACCGCGGTATTGCGTTACAGTTGGATGAATCGTCGTTCAAAACACCTCAGATTTTAATGAACTTACAAACAATCTCCTTTGGGGTCCTTTTGCAGTCCTTTATAGAAAAATGTGGCGCATTTTCGAGCAGCGCAATAGTACTCCATGAAAGTACGCTGTAAGAGCAATGATTGACAGAAATCAATAAATCAGTGAGCCGTTTGTTATGAGAGTGATTTTTATGAATGTAAAGTAAGTAATTAGGAAGGAATTAAAAGCTCAGGTTTGTTATCACGCAAATATTGTAAAAGGAACTCATCCTCGAGGGAGTAGAAATCTTTGAAGCAATCCCCTAACAAAAAAAGTTCATGGATCTGTTCCTCCTCCCATTCGCGCCTAAACACACAAGTTTCACTTTCGGACCGGAAACTAACGCTCGTGCGGCATTAAATCTCTCAGAGCAAATATACTGTCTCGCGTTCTTTTCACCAACAGTTCCTTTGTCATCTTGTAAGACTTCATATGTTTCACACAGCAACTATCCTCATACACATGCATTTTCAAAAATCGGTCACGAACATAATGAACAATTTTGAGATTGCATTGAAGTTTAATCCGCGTACCGAGAAATGTACAGAATCCACATTAGGATGTTTGAGAAGAAGCACGTGTTTGACTTGGATTACACTGCCCAGCTTCCCAACTCCCTCCGCCCCTTCCTTCCTTCTATAATATATATATTCTATAATATAGTGCCAGTGAGCCGTAACGACGTGGACTATATTACGCGGTTCGTTCTATGTTAACATTAGGGTCAAATTAGCAAGGTATGTTTGTAACAGTGAATCGAAGTGAGAGATACGTGATGAAGCTGAAAACGCAATTTGTACGTGTATTAAAGTTTACTTCTTAAGACCTCCACTTGGAAGGTCTTAGCCAGTAATATTACTCTTTATCCGTCGTTGAACAAGCATGCAGACATGGTACAAGATGTTTGCGTCCACAAGATATTGTGCAATACAGGATATTGTGCGCTACACTACGTGATCGCTTTCAGGTTCGTGATTTGTATGGGAAACGAAAGGCATCTTCGGAACAGAAAAAGACAGATAAAGAGATTTACGATGTTTGAAAACTCGTCGGAGAATACAAAAGAAGTTCAGATCTTCATCAGTTACGCAAAACAGCATGAAAACTACCCACTTTAATTCTGGGGTCAGTATGCGAACGCGTCTCTTCTCTTCCACGCTATACAGTCGACGTTGTTTCAGTGTATCAGCCTAAGATCGTCCTGTATCCCTTTCATCAAACGACAAGTAGCTTTGACCCTGTTGCATGTGCACTACAGAAAAGCGCTATACTCAAAGTATGCATAACGAATGTTCCTCTCAACTTGTGTCGTACATCGGCAAGTTTGCCAAGATGTAGGTCTGGGAAAAACACAATTAAATGAGGACAGCTTGAAAGAGCTAAAAAGAAGTGAAGGAGAGATAATTTTCAATAATCGTTTTATTGTAGGAAATGATTACAAAGAATGTTACTGCAATGAAATCAGAGTCAATTTACTGATGGCGTCTTCCAATTAGATCCGAAACTGAAAAACCAAACTCCCCGCTTTGCAACGAAACTGTGTAAAAAATAGCAAAACTCCAAGGAGGAAGAAGGAAATAAGAAGACAAAGCCTCCGAGAAGGAATTAAACGAAATTGCTTCAACGTGGGAATCGACTGATTACTTTCCGCATCTAATTGTTTGATCAATTGTAGAATGTAATTAGTTTAGGTTATTACCAAAAAGTTGGGAAAAGAAAGATGAACTTATCCTCGGCCACGAAGAGAAACAAAGTGAAGCGCGCAGAGATCTGCATCTTCGCTGCTCCTTTGCGAATGAATTGTTCGAGAGTTTTCGTTTGCAAAACAAACAACCACGTCTCGCTTCCGGAGCGAAACTAACGCTGAAATTTGGTCTTATACTCTTTTTAATTATCGTTTCATTGGGATTGCGTCGAATCAAACCAGATGGAACGAAACTATTCCTATACTAGTTAGTGTCATAATCTCGCCAATCGTTTCATCAGGATCATTGTTGTGGAACTACTCTTTTGCAAACCAGATGCCTTCTTATGCAACATAAAATACTGATCACAGACATATTGGACAATTTTAACGTTACTTTTGCCAAAAAAATATGCAGCAATCATTTCGGGAAGTTTGAATGGAAGAGCGTGTTTATCTTGATGTACGGTAAAAATTCTACCTTTTTCCTCCTTTCCTTCGTCGCGCTCCAAAACGCTTACGCTGCTTCTGAGACGCAAGACCACTTCATGATATATTTCATTGACCAAGCATATGGTACAGGACATTGGCCAACGTACTTTACTTCATGCGGATTGATCGTTTTCGTGTCCGTGATTCATAGTGATATCAGCCCAAGAATATCAGAAACGAAATTGTGGTCTCTCAGACACCTCTTTTAATCAGTGAAAATTTATCATTGAGGAATTTATCTGAATTTTTATTTCCTTCCCGCCTCGATTGCCTTCGCTATTTTGCGGGAGGGATATGTATTTTACTTGCAAAAGTTAATAAATTTTGTTGATTTGGTCGTATATTCGTGTTATATTATTGCATAGAAAGTAATATTACAATGCAGCCAACGCCTTCTTTTGCTCGCTCGATTCTTACTATTATCTAAGTATCTGGAACAAATGCTTCTCTCGCCTTGTGTCGCTGATCGGCAAGTACGCTAAGATGCAGGTCTTATCCTAACTTGAAAGAGTTCAAATAGTTTGGATAGAGACTCGAGCAGCAAGTTGATAGAAATTTTACCGACAGGGACGAGAGCTGGCTTGAGCGTGCAGTGATAAATAAAGGTGATTGAAAAGCAGACTCAATTTAGTCAGGTTGTTATCGTGTTGGTCCGTAACTTACCATCCAAAGACGTCGCGACGAAACAATGCGAAAACATACAAAACTAGCAAAGGGAAGAAGAAAAAGAACAAAACGAAGCCATCCGAAACGAGACTATACGAAATCAACTCCACGATGGGAATAGAATGATAATTTTTTTGCAACCGCGTTCATTTCGTGTTCTGTAATACCTTGCAAACACCCACGTTTTTCGTGTTCTATAAACCCTATGGCTAGTACCTAAAGGTAGAGCAGTGAATCACGAACTTACCCAAGGCAACGACTAAAATTAAAGTGAAACGCACAGAGATCTGCATCTTCGCTGCTCCTTTGCAAATGAACTGTCGAGAGAAAGCTAGGTCCTATTGTAATTATGAAAACTGTTTGCTTCACCGATTTTTCCGCTTTTTTCTCGGTGACGTCAGCTGAAGGTCTGGGCTTGCCTGATTACATGAGCAACGCTGGCCCACTAGACCGGACTCCAACTATGATACAGTCACGTATTTTTTACAAGAAAATGGAAGACCTGAATAAATTGTTGGCGACATCAAATGTCCTCAGCTAAATATGTTGGGTCGCAGTGATGGGACAGTGATGTCACATTACGGGCTTGCTGATATCAATCACCTCTGTTACACCGTAAGAGTCTAAGCCAATGATATAAAGAGAGTTATTGATCAGCGTTCTCATTGCTTTTGCGTCCGTCAATTTGATGCTAAAAGCACATCAGTATAAGTTTTAGTAGCCAACACTTCTCAACGTCTTTGGGAAATTAAAAGACGCTGATTGATATCAGCGAGCGAGCAATATGCCATGAATATTGGTAAGAGGATTCTTTGGTGCAACAGCTGTCACTTTAACAACTCAATGTTAGCGCAGTTAAACGATTGCATAGGAGGCTTATTATATTTAGGACCGAACGTTATTCCATTTAGGACCAAATGTTATTACATTTAGGACTTTATTACATTTAGGACTTTATTACATTTAGGACTTTATTACATTTAGGACTTTATTACATTTAGGACTTTATTACATTTAGGACTTTATTACATTTAGGACTTTATTACATTTAGGACTTTATTACATTTAGGACTTAATTACATTTAGGACTTTATTACATTTAGGACTTTATTACATTTAGGACAGTTATTACATTTAGGACCTCAAAACGGATAAAGGCGAAGAGAGTTATATTCACTCCCCACCCCCATTCCTCTCCTTATATTTGACCATCTCCCACCCCCTTGGTACACGTTTCTTTCTCTCCTCAGCCTCCGCTGCTACTAAATATGTACGTCTATTATGTAACAGTTATGACGACCGGAAACACTGCTTTTTCGTTTAAACTGGCTACTTTTTAGCTGCATGTTACAGCAAAGGTTGTATTGAAAATGCCTATTTAGTCTCCACTACACAACAAATAACGCAGTAACGAAAACCAAATAAGTTTATTTAAGGTAGCCTGACGAGAACTAACCCGAGGTATATAAAATCCTGACATACAGTCAACTCCCTACGCATTCAAAAATAGGTATGCATTACATACATGCAAACTTCACCAAGTCGGGATTCACAGAGATGGGCAACCGCTAACAAGGACATTACTAAACGGATATATGGAGGCCAAAAAAACCTGTCATAGGAAACTCCTTTGGGAAAAAAATACGACAGGAAATCTGAGTAGGAACCATGGCCCAAACTCAGAGCAGTTAGCAGCCTACGAGGCTTCACAGTAAAACAAAATAAGTTTTCAAACCAGGATAAATTTGTCATCAGCCAGAGGTGGACGGTTGGTTCTGGGGCCTAGATGGACATCACGTGCTATACTCTCCCTTATACACCACTGCATCATTACTCATGGTGCTCGGGCCTCAGGCCCAGGTCTTGTCGTTTCTCGTGCCGACAAAATTTTTATTTCTGCCTTATTCGCAGACTCAATCGTCAGAAATACCATTTTTCTAGCAGTCATAGCAGAGAGTAGAGATGAGTTGGGTGGCGTGGGTGAGTTGTGATAACAAAGAAACACTTTGGTTTCTTATTAATTTCCTTTATTCAAAATATCATTAACATACATGACTCAGGGCAAAATCTAATACGACCATTGTGAAAAAAATAAGTTTGATCGAAATTGATTGAAAAAAGAATGTGTTTTTTAGACCTATTTTCATTTTCATTATCTTTAATTTCTGAAATGCTTCTATAAAAAGTGGTCGCTCAAGCAGTTAAGAAATAAAAGGCAACTACTTAAAGGAAATCTTTCAGACTCAAGATAAGCTTACAGTTAATTCAAAGGCTTCGCCGGTACAAAAACTCATCAAACTTGATTTAAAAGGTCTACAAACTGGAATAAAATGATGAAGAGGGAAACCTCTTTAACAGTTGAAAAAGAGACAAACGGACATGAAAACTAACAAAAGCGCCTGCATTACACCAGGTTTAATGCCAGCGGCTGCATTAATGCCAGCGGGTCCACTGATGTCTTTCACGCCATAGCACTGATCATTTCCGGTCGCCCCAGGGTCCCGATTGTTTGCACAGAAAGGATTGTAGTCAGCGAGGGACAAGTCCAAGAATTCTTTCTCAGCAAAGGAAAAGGTGCAGTCAGAATCGATCAGATTCTTTAGGCACTTCTTCTGCTTGGCTTCCTCCCTGAAACAATGAAAGTTAATAAGGTCATTCTACATATGCCTGTTTCCTTCGTTGTGCAGTTTTGGATCTGAGACTACATTGACTTCGATCTATTTCTGTTTACAAAGCCGAGCCAACTCTGATCGGTAAAACTCGCGTCACCCTCATAACGTGACTTGCTCATTGGCCTTTTCTTGAATTTTAGACAGTTTACTGGGTCTGCATAAAAGGCCTTCTTAATCTGTCGGTTAATTCTATTACTACTAGCAATGATCATAATATTTTTGTTTATATTCACTGTTCTTGTAATACTCAACCAAGGAGCAATTTTATTTGTCCTTTTTCTCTTCCAAATTTTTTGAATTTTAAATGTTTTTTCGCGGAGCTTTAAATTGAAAAAAATACGGTGGATTTAAATGTCTTCTAAAGTTAACGATGCGTAAAGTCAAGGCTTTTTGAACACACTCGGATAAAAAAAAGAACTGGGAATAATAGTTTGAGTCTTGTCTTAGGAAAATTTGCTACATTTTTACGCCTGTTCCTAGATATAATGTTATTTCTCAATTTGTCGGGGGGGGGGGAACATTCTTAAGACAAAAATGTAAAATTGTTCTTTGTTCCACAACTGCGCCCTAATCAATCACCATGAATAAATCAATGTTTAACAAACAAGTGCAAATACATTCTGAGTAAACCCATGGTATCATGGAATCTCTTTAATTTGTTTTAAATCACAAAGAAGCATATTTGATAATGTTGATGTCATCTATGCGTTTACATCACACGTTGCAACCAATCAGAATGCGTGTATGATTAAGCTTATTGTATAGAAACAAATAGTCTACACAAACTCACGTGCAAAGAGAGGAATTCGATTTGTCCGCGACGAATATTTGTCGGAAGGTCCTTGTACAGGCGTTTGCTTCAGTGACGAAAGAGCTGGAACAAGGCAATGATGACGCTGACGAGGGTGGTATCAGAGCGGGGCCTTCAGAACATTCTTTGCTGTCAAAACTCTCGTCTACAATTCTTCTGATGGTGCTGTCTGTCAGTGAGTCAGCACAATACTTAGACACCTTCACCACACAGTCTTTCATTTGGTTGAACTTAGCACTGGAACGAAAACAAGATAGCCACGGAGTTAAAGCATTTTTTGGGTGTGAGTCAATTGTAATCCATAAACAGAACAGGCGACCTGACAGATACCGCGGTATATTACAGTTGGATGAGTCATCGTTCAGAACACCTCAAAGTTCAATGAACTTACAGACAGTCTCCGTTGGGGTCCTTTTGCAGTCCTTTATAGAAAAATGTGGCGCATTTTCGACCAGCGCAAAAGTACTCCATGAAAGTACATTGCCCAACAGGAGGGAGTGCTTCATGGCTTTCAACGAGAAACGCTGTGGGAGCAGTAATTGACGGAAGTCAATAAACAAGTGAGCTGTTTGTTATGAGAGTCATTTCTATGAATATGGAGTAAGTAATTAGGATATTATTATTAATATTATTATTATTATTATTATTATTACAATAATTATTATAATTAATAATAATAATAATAATAATTATTAATAATTAATAATTACAAGAATGTAACGCTCTAAATTGTTATCACGCTAATAATATACATGGAAAAATTACTTAGTTCTGATTGGTTAAGATAAATGCAGTTTTCAGGTAATTCAGTGCAGAAGAGAGTTAATTCAGTGCAGAAGAGGGTTAATTCAGTGCGAAGAAAGAAACAAATCAGACATTCTGATTGGTCAATAATCAAAGAAACTCACAGATAGCCAATCAAATGCGAGCCTTGGATGTCGCAACAAAATTTGAAAATTTGCGAGCGAAACGATGGCCGGTGTTTTAAGTAGGCTTTCTTTCGCCACCGCAGCTGGAAAACAGCTTAAACAACGAAAACACTGTAAAAAGCACTGCTTTTTGGTTGTCGATTTGGAAAAAGTGGTGTTTAGAGAAGGGAATTGCCGAGGAAATCGAAAATTACGAGCCGACCCAGCTTAACACTTTGCTCGAGCGATCACACGCCGAAATTAAAAACAAACATGGTTAAACCTCGGAAACGACGATTCCATTTCATCGAAAGTGATTAGGACACAGACTGAACAATTCCTTGAACTGTTTAGCCGGACTTTGAACTTTTTTGCAACATAAAGATGTGAAGATATCATTGCATAATTTATTATTATTTTGATCGTACGCGGTTGTTTTGACCGAAAGCAAGGTTTGAATAAATGATTTTTGCACTTGACGCGCGCGCTTTGCTTATGTTTAATTATGATAAACCGTCTCGTATTTTTCCATGTATATTATTAACACGTAATCACATGCTTTTTCTCGTGAAATCTGGAATAAACAAGCACTTGTTAATTTTTTCAAAGACCATGAACAATTTTTAGATTGCATTGAAGTTTAGTGCGCGTGATGAGAGGCAGGCGGTGGATGTTTTTACCCAAGCAAGTAGTTCAAGTATAGAGTATTTGCCAATCGGCCGTAACGACGTGGACTATATTACGCGGGTCGTTCTTTGTTAACGTCAGGGTCAAATTAGCAAGGTATGTTTGAAACAGTGAATCGAAGTGAAAGATACCTGATGAGGCTGAAAACACAATTTATTTGTGTATTAAAGCTTACTTCCTAAGACCTCCACTTGGAAGGTCTTAGCTAGTAATATTACTCTTTATCCGTCATTGAACAAGCATGCGGACATGATAAAGGATGTTTGCGTTTAGATATTGTGTAATACAGGGTATTGTAATCTACACTACGTGATCGCTTTCAGGTCCGTGATTTGCATGAGAAACGAAAGGCATCTTAGGAACGGGAAAAGACAGACAAATAAATTTAAATTACATTTTTTTTCATCTTAATATTAGAACAAAACTGAACATACAATGCAAATTAGCCTTCTCAAACAGACTGTCAATGATGATGAAATAGTCTCTTGCTGAATAAATTTTTTCTGTGATCCTATTAATGCACAGGACACGTGAAAACAATAAGCATAAAATATAACATTTTGCCATCACTTTAGTCCTTCATCAGTGCACGGATTGGCTTGTTGTGGTGGAATACGATGTTTGAAACCTCGTCGGAGAAAACAAAAGAATTTCAGATTCTTATCAGTTACGCAAAACAGCATGAAAATTACACACTTTAATTCTGGGGTCAGTATCCGAACACATCTCTTCTCTTCCACGCTATACAGTCGACGTTGTATCTGTGTAACAGCCTAAGATCGTGCTGTATCCCTTTCTTCAAACGACAAGTAGCTTTGACCCTGTTACATATACACCACAGAGAAGCGCTAGCTCTAGTCATCAATTTGAGAAGATTCCTCCTAGCGTCAAAGTATTAAGTGCTGAGAAAGCAGAATTATAATGCAGTTCACGCCTTGATCTCTCGAGAATTTCTCTCAACTAGTGTCGTATATCAGCAAGTTTGCAAATGAATTATTCGAGCGTAGCTTAGGTCCTTTAATTCAAACATTTTTCTTTAGCAAACCAAACAACCACGTTTCGTTTCCGAAGCGAAACTAACGCTGAAATTTGGCCTTACACCCTTTTTAAGAATCGTTTCATTGGGATTGTGTCAGGTGAAACCAGATGGTACAAGACTTTTCCTATATTTAGTGCCATGATCTTCTCGCCAATCGTTTAGTGTCATGATCTTCTCGGACAATTTAACGTTGCAAGGGTGTTTGCTTTTGCTAAAAAAACTATGCAGCAATCATTTCGGGAAGTTTGAGTAGAAGAACGTGTCTGGCTCGATGTGCGGAAAAAATCCTACTTATTTCCTCCTTTCCTCCGTCGCGCTCCAAAACGCTTTCGCTGCTTCTGAGACGCAAGACCACTTAATGATATATGTTATTGATTAAATACATGGTTAAGGTACAAGACATCGGCCACGTACTCTACTTCATGCGGATTAGTCATTTTCATGTCCGTGATTCATAGTGCTATCAGCCCAAGAATATCAGAAACGAAATTTATGCTCTCCTGGACTTTCTCCTTTGTCCAGTCAAACTTACTTTTGAAGAATTTATTTTAATGTTTATTTTCTCCCGCCTCGATTGGCTTCGCTCTTTTGCAAAAGTTAATACATTTTGTTGATTTCGTCGTATATTCGTGTTATATTATTGTATAGAAAGTAATATTACAATGCAGCCAAAGCCTTATTTTCCTCGCTCGATTCTAACTGTTATCTAAGTAACTGGAGCAAATGCTTCTCTCGCCTTATGTCGCTGATCGACAAGTACGCTAAGATGCAGGTCTTACCCTAACTTGAAAGAGTTGGCGAGAGACTCGAAAAGCAAGTTGCTAGAAATTTTTACCGACAGGGACAAGAACTGCATGGAACGTGTAGTGATAAATAAAGATGATTGAAAACCAAACTCAATTTAGTCAGGGTGTCATCGTGTTGGTCCGTAACCATAGAATCCATAGACGTTGCGAGGAAACAATGCGAAAACATACAAAACTAGCAGAGGGAAGAAGAAAAAGAACAAAACGAAGCCATCCTTAACGAGACTAAACAAAATCAACTCCACGACGGGAATAGAATGATACATTTTTGCAACCGCTTGCATTTCATGTTTTGTAATACCTTGCAAACACCCACGTTTTTCGTGTCCTATAGACCCTTTGATTAATACCTTAAGGTAGAGCGGTAAAAGATGAACTTACCCGCGGCAACAACGACAATTAAAGTGAAACGCACAGAGATCTGCATCTTCGCTGCTCCTTTGCAAATGAATCGTCGGGTGTAACCTATGTCCTGTTATAAGTATGAAAACCGTTTGCCAAATCGATTTTTCCGCTTTTTTCTTGTTGACGTCAGCTGAAGGTCTGGACATGCCTGAATACATGAGCAAGAGTGGTCCGGTTGACGGGACTCCAACTATGATACACAGTCACGTATTTTTTACCAGCTGATTGAAAACCTGATTAAACTGTTGGCGACATCAAATGTCCTCAGCTAAATATGTTTGGTCGCAGTGATGGGGAACCAGCTGCTGACCGAAACTCTTAACCTGTCTTTCTACCCTGTCCGATAAGTTTAAAACCTTTTCACGTCGCAATTTCGAAGTTTCGTATACCACTGTCAGAGCCAATGATATCGACATTGGAAATATTTAAGAATATATAATTAATTTTTAACGTGAATGGGTTCTCGCAGTTCTGTTCCCGAATCATTTCGTTTTCGGATAATTATCAACCGAAATGCAATATATGAAAGATGAAATGAGAAGCCTGTCAATACTCACGGGTAGTTTAACTTTATCATTGTGACCTTTGAGATGTCACGTGCAGCTAGTTATTAGGAGCATTAAAAAAAAAAGAAACCAAGTACGTATCAATTCCAAGTTTATTGTCATGATAATCGAAGGGTAGCAAAGAAAGGTAGCAATGACATTATCAAAAAACTATCCCCATGATACTGTTGGCGTCGAACTAAAAGGCAATTAAAAATAAAGTTTATGTAACTTACATTGTACATACCAATGATTGAGAATAACTCCAAATGAAACCGACAATCAGAGTAAAAATAAATCATGCAAAACAAATTGGAACAAGTTATAAATGACTTACTTTGGTTTAGCTCCTAGCTTTGGTTGCATGTAATCTGAACATAGCGGCAGTGAATTACAGTCTTTTTGTCCAAAGGTTTTTTCATCTTTTTCTGTTCGTCTAATAGTTGGGGGGTTAGATAAGGCTATATAAAGAACTTATTAGTGCGAGCCGTCGCCATTTTGGTTCCGATAGCTTTAGTCACCAATCCTCCTTCAAAATGGTCCAGTAGACGGGAAACGTTAACAAAGAACGACCCGCGTGATATAGTCCACGTCGTTACGGCCGATTGGCAAATACTCTATACTTGAACTACTTGCTTGGGTAATAATATTCACCGCCTGCCTCTCATCACGCGCACTAAACTTCAATGCAATCTAAAAATTGTTCATGGTCTTTGAAAAAATTAACAAGTGCTTGTTTATTCCAAATTTCACGAGAAAAAGCATGTGATTACGTGTTAATAATATACATGGAAAAATACGAGATGGTTTATCATAATTAAACGTAAGCAAAGAGTTCATTACTTCGCTCCATGTAGAAAACTAGGGTAAAGGTAGCAAAACTAAGGTATCTTAATCGATAGTCCATTAAATGACGTGCATATCTTACCGCGCTTGAAATAAATCCGAGTTACGCAGAAAGAATAAATAAAGCCTCATGAAAGTGACTCACGAAGCGTAATCAACTTTATTAATTAAAGATAGCAGATATCAGTTTTATTACACCAAACAGCGAAAAAGGCCACACTGGATAGTATTGGCATTTGAAAGATCTTTTTCAATTCACTTCAGACTATAACGTTTTAATTTATTCCACGATCATTTTATCCATCATTGTCATACATCATACATCGGTAGCTCGGTGGCTAATCTGAAGGTCAAAGTGAATACGATGTACTCGAATCGTCGCAAGACACATCGCCACCTATAAACTTTAAAGGTCATTGGTGAGTAATACTTCACTTTACAACATGGAGCGAAGTAACTCATGTTGGAAGCCAAGTGACTTATTTAATGGAGCAATCTAACTTTCGAGTGCGATCTAACTTTTGGTTGGAGCGATCTAACTGGGAGCGATCTAACCATGGTGCAATCTATTCGAATACCGGCCTCTCGGTTGAGTCGGTGGTCCAACCCTTTATATCATTATTTGTTCTAACGGGTCTGTTGTTAAAAAAAGATTAAAAAATTATTAATTTTTAATTTATATGCTTGTCAAAGTGGTTGCAAAACGTTTCTATGATTTCATAAGCAGTCTTATATTTAACTGAGGGTAACAAACCTTCCAAACACCGACCAGGCAGATGGCTTCCAATTAGTATTATCAATCCATGTATTGTGTACAGAGGTCATGAGCTCCTTTATTACAGGGTGGTTTTTTTCGTTCCTCAGGGTATTGAATACTGGAACAACGTGTAGGCGCAAGAATTTGTATTATCATTTTTTGCTAGTGTTGGGGTTTCATAGTTTCGTGTTAGGTGTTTATTTTCTCGTCTTCATTAGTGTCCTTTGTCAGTTACCAGTTTTGTACTTGTTATATTTATTTGCATATCGTATATATATTGGTTACGCGTAATTTATTTGGTTAGTTGTCTAGTTTGCGAAAATTATCGTTACATATCTAGCTCTGGGTTTCATGTTTTCGTCTTTGGTTTGGTCACATTCGTCTTTTAAGTATCCTTGTTTATTTCGCTTTGTCGTTTTCCAGTACTTTCACTCATACGATGTAAGTTATTTTATGCTCATTCGCGTGTTTGTAATTTTGTCATTTTCAGTTACCGTATTCAACAATGTGTCAAGTTTGTTCTAGTAAAGTTTGAAATACGAGTGATTAGCGTTTGCGGCTATACAACGTATTCTGATGGTAGGTAGGGGAGTGCCATCAGTTTCTTGAGGAGGAGGTGGACTGCAGGGTCTTCTTAATAATCTCTTAAAAGACCAAAGAACTGGATCTGATAAAGAAAAAATAAATAAATAAACAGAAACTTCCTACAGATCTCAGAAGAAACCTCTAAGAATGCACTACAATCAATGCACATTAGTGCGCGAATAATAGTGTCCTTGCAAGTCTTCTAGATTCGCAATAGTAACCATGATAATGATAATAATATGCAGTTACCTGACGGAAAACGCTGACTCCAGTGGAAGGCACATCCCTCCAGCTTCACACTAGGTAAAACCTAACGGCATGCCTTTTATGTTGCTGCCGTCGAGCACCGCTCTCTTGAAATGTTCTTCCGTTGGCAGGATTTCAATGACTCTCTCCATTACCTAAAAACAGAAATGGAATTACAGGATTATGGTAAAAGAAACTAACTCTTTTTTTCATGTCATATGTTATTCAATATTATGCACAAAGTCATATTTTTTCACAACGAACACAAATAGTTTGACTGTAAAACGAATTTAAAAGCTACCTACAGAAACGTTTTTGTAATCTTTATATCTTTTACTAGACATTACAAGAAAGACAAGTGGGACTTGTTTACTGCAATCTCCATGACAGACAAAGGCATTTTTGGTGAAAATCTTCTTAAATGGATCTCTCATCAGCTTGAATGTGCCGTCCATTTACCTGTGAAAATACCAGAAATAGAATGGGCATAAATACACAGAAGAAAAGGGTTTTTAAAGTAGGTTTCCCTCCTTATGTATACTCTTAGTCCAAAGGGATAATTTTTAATTAGTTAATAGATTATGTATATGTATATACACACACATCGTTTTTGATTCTGGTGATACTGTCAAGCACATTGCATTAACCAATAACATGCCATATGTAAGTTGCATACCACTTCTTTGCTTTTGCCAAAAGAGTCAGTTGATCAGATTTTGCAAATATAAGGTAGTACCGATCTATATACATTACATCTCCACGAAGGAAATTATCGGGTATGTGTTCTTCTGGAATCTCAAAGTCGACGTCCTTTGGATCTTCAGGTATACTTTTTTGACGGCAATCCGGGCCATGTAGTCCACTTTGGAAAGAGCACTACAGAGTCCCTGGTTCATGTTCTTCCTCTTCAATAATTACTGATGCAGGTTCAAACACATTTTCCATCGAACGTTTGTTGACTTCTTTGCTAATTTTAGCTGCCACGGAAACTCCAGTTTTTGGTTCATAGTTATGGTTTATAGGGCTAATCACAAATTCAGCACCGCATTGCTCGACGTTAGCTTTGCATGGAGCAATCTAGCAACCTTTCCATCGAACGTTTGTTGACTTCTTTGCTAATTTTAGCTGCCACGGAAACTCCAGTTTTTGGTTCATAGTTATGGTTTATAGGGCTAATCACAAATTCAGCGCCGCATTGCTCGACGTTAGCTTTGCATGGAGCAACCTATATAACAACAATTATTTTATAAAAATCCATTTTTTGATTCTAATTTATTTGGAATACCAGTGGACAGGTATACCACAGTTTATATACTATCAATGATCAAATAATATCACTTATGAAATTCAAAACTTAAAGACATGTCAAGAGAACTGAAATACATTGCAAAAATCATCTTAATAAGTATCTTATACATAGGATATGTACATACCTTTCCTCTTTTGGTGCAATGCCAGTTAATACCACTTTTGTCAGAATACTTAACTGTGTAGCTGTACCCATGGCTGTCCACAAGGATGTCACCTCCCCTTTTAGAGGCATCTTGAATCACTTCAAAGGATAGAGGCTCGAATGTTGGCTGACAGCCCTCGGGTGAGGGATCTTCAAGGGTTGCCACTGAAACAGATAGAATGTATAGAGTAATAATAAGAATTGGGACATCATTGTATGATGTAAGAACATATTCATGTTATCACTTGCTATGTTGCGTTTGTTTTATGCTTTCTATGGCGAAATCTACGTTAAGAATTGTTAGCTGTGTTCGTTTCTATTTCCACAACATTTTATTCCTTCGTACCAAGTGCACCAATGCACCAAGTGCACCAATGCACCAAGTGCACCAAGTGCACCAAGTGCACCAAGTGCACCAAGTGCACCAAGTGCACCAAGTGCACCAAGTGCACCAAGTGCACCAAGTGCACCAAGTGCACCAAGTGCACCAAGTGCACCAAGTGCACCAAGTGCACCAAGTGCACCAAGTGCACCAAGTGCACCAAGTGCACCAAGTGCACCAAGTGCACCAAGTGCACCAAGTGCACCAAGTGCACCAAGTGCACCAAGTGCACCAAGTGCACCAAGTGCACCAAGTGCACCAAGTGCACCAAGTGCACCAAGTGCACCAAGTGCACCAAGTGCACCAAGTGCACCAAGTGCACCAATGCACCAAGTGCACCAATATAAAGTAAAAACGTATGAAAGGCGAAAGAATGCGGGGAGTAAAATGTATGAGATAAATAAGAAGGAACAAATATGAATTAAAAACGGATAAAATGATCTAATGAGCGAGTGTCCATGTACAAAGAATCTCTCTAGATATGCCCAAATAGTCATTAGAATAAGAAGTCCGCGAGTTCGGTGCATTTCTCTAAGGAGTTGAGGGTAGGTTTGTATTTTCGTATGTAAAGTGCTTGGAACAAGCGTAGATTTGCGGGGTCTTTGTAGCATAATGGTCTTGAACTCGATGCCTTTGTGGACTTTGTTAAAGCAAAATGCATTTCGTTTTCATAAATTTTGTCATGTTCGTATCAATCGCGGTAGATGAAGGCTGCAATGTGTCAATCAGCTATGTTCTGACACTTTGACGTTTATCGAGCGATGTTTTCTGTTAAGTTTGATTTATCAGGATAAATTTGAGCCAAGGGACAGTACAAAAATTGGTTCGAGTTAAAGGGGAGTTCGAGTTAACCGTTCAAAGTAGCTGATAGTAAATGACTGGATAAATAGGGTAAAATGCAGGGGAAATCGCATCTTAATCGAGTTAGTGGTGGTATGAGTTGACAGGTTTCGAGTTAACGGGCCTCTACTGAATAAGGAAAGACATTTTTGACTCCTTAAAAACCAGATGTTTTTGCCTTGTTTGAAGTATCACAACAGCGAATGCATTACATCAGGTTTAATGCCAGCGGCTGCATTAAAGCCAGCAGGTCCACTGACGTCTTTCTCGCCATAGCACTGATCATTTCCGGTCGCCCCAGGGTCCCGATTGGATTGTTTGGGCAGAAAGGATTGTATTCAGCGAAGTCCAAGTCCAATACTTCTCTCTCAGCAGAGGAAAAGGTGCAGGCAGAATCGATCAGATTCTTCCCACACTTCTTCCGCTTGGCTTCCTCCCAGAAACAATGAAAGTTAACAAAATCACTCTGCGCATGCCTGTTTCCCTCGCTGTGCAATTTTGGATCTGAGATTATATTGATTTCGATCTATTTCGGTTCGGAGCCAACTCTGATCGGTAAAATTCGCCTCAGCCTTTTATCGCGGCTTGGTCACTGGCGTTTTCTTGTGCATGCGTTTTAGACGGTTTAGTGGATCTACATAAAGTGCCTTCTTAATCTGTCGGTTAATTCCGTTACTACTAGCAATGATCATAATATTTCTGTTTTTTATTTTCTGTTCTTGTTATGCTCAACCAAGGAGCATTTTTATTTATATTTTATCTCTTCCAAATTTTTTAAATTTTAATTGTTATCTTCTTATATAATGGATTTAAATGTCTTCTAAATTTTATTAACGATACGAAGTCAAGGCTTTTTTAACACACTCGGATAAAAGGAACTAGAAATAATGGTTTGATCCTTGTCCTAGGAAAACAATTTGCTAAATTTTTACGCCTGTTCCCAAATATAATACTAGTTCTCAATTTATCGGGAGGAACATTCTCGAGACAAGAATGTGAAATTGTTCTTTGTTCCACAACCGCGCCCTACTCAATCATCTCCGTTAATTTATCAATGTTTAACAAACAAGTGCAAATACATTCTGAGTAAACCCATGGCATCATGGGATCTCTTTAATCTGTTTAAATCACAAAGAGGCATGGTTGATAACGTCGACGTCATCTATGCGTTTAGACCATAACTGACAATCTATTAGAATGCGTGTATGATTCAGCTTAATGTATAAAAACAAATAGTCTACGCAAACTCACGTGCAAAGAGAGGAACTCGATTTGTCCGCGACGAATGTTTGCTGGAAGGTCCTCGCAAAGGTGTATGCTTCAGTGACGAAAGAGCTGGAACAAGGCAATAATGCTGCTGATGAGGACGGTATTAGAGCGGGGCCTTCAGAACATTCTTTGCTGTCAAAACTCTTGTCTACAATTCCTCTGATGGTGCTGTCTGTCAGTGAGTTAGCACAATATTTCATCACCTTCACCACACAGTCTCTCATTTAGTTGAACTTAGCACTGTAGCGAAAACAAGATAGCCACGGAGTTAAAGCATTTTTTGGGTGTGAGTCCATTGTAATCCATGAACAGAACAGGGGACCTGACAGATACCGCAGTATTGCGTTACAGTTGGATGACCCGTCGTACAAAACACCTCAAAGTTTAGTTAACTTACAAACAGTCTCCTTTGGGGTCCCTTTGTAGTCCTTTATAGAAAAATGTGGCGCATTTTCGAGCAGCGCAAAAGTACTCCATGAAAGTACATTGGCCAACGCTAGGGAGTACCCCATGACTTCCAAGGAGAAACGCTGTAAGAGCAATGATTGACAGAAATCAATAAATCTGTGAGCCGTTTGTTATGAGAGTGATTTTTATGAATGTTAAGTAAGTAATTAGGAAGGAATATAACGCTCTAGATTATTATCACACAAATTTTGTAAAAGCCGGAAGTATTAAGGAGGTAGGGGTAGGGGAACTCATTATCGATGTAGAAATCTTTGAAGTAATCCCCTGACAAAAATAGTTTATGGATCTGTTCACCCTCCCCTTTCGTGGCTAATAACACAACTAACGCTCAGACCAAATATGCTGTCTCGCGTTGTTTTCACTGACAGTCCATTTGTCATCTTGTAAGACTGTTTCACAAAGCAACTATCTTCGTACACATGCATTGTCAAAAATCGGTCACGAACACAATGAACAATTTTGAGATTGCATTGAAGTTTAGTGCTTGTGCAGAGAAATATACCGAATCCAAATTAGGATGTTTAGGAAGAACAACGTGTTTGGCTTGGGTTGCGATGAACTGCCCAGCTCCCTCCCCTCTTCCTGCCTTCTTCTTTGTCCAAAACGCTTTGCCACCTCTGGCAAGTAATTTTACCCTTTTACATGACGAGGCAGGCGGCGGATGTTATTAACGAAGAAAGTAGTTCAAGTACAGAATATTGCCAATGAGCCGTAACGATGTGGACTATATCACGCACGTCATTTTATGTTAACGTTAGGTTCAAACTAACAAGGTAGGTTTGTAACAATGATAAGAGACGAGGCTGAGAGCACAATTTGAACGTGTATCGAAGCGCGTAAAGGGAATAACCCACTTTTGCGCTGGGTGAGTAATACTGCTTCCTAAGACCTCCACTTGCAAGGTCTTAGCAAGTAATATTACTCTTTATCCGTCATTGAACAAGCATGCGGACATTGTACAGGATGTTTGCGTCTACAGGATATTGTGCTCTACATCACGTGGATCGCTTTAAGGTCCACTGATGATTTGTATGAGAAACGAAAGGCATCTTCGGAACAGGAAAGACAGACAAAGAAATTTCAATTACATTTGTTTATCTTAAAATTAGAACAAAACTGAACATACAATGCAAATTAACCTCCTCAATCAGACTATCAATGATGATGAAATAGTCTTGCTGAATACATTTTTTC
Organism: Pocillopora verrucosa; assembly: GCF_036669915.1. Lineage (NCBI taxonomy): Eukaryota > Metazoa > Cnidaria > Anthozoa > Scleractinia > Pocilloporidae > Pocillopora > Pocillopora verrucosa. The sequence continues at coordinate 9,460,315 of NC_089322.1, read as the reverse complement.
TATGATCGTATTAGTGCACAGGACACATGGAAACAATAAATATAAAATGTTTCATGTTGCCATCATTTTCGTCCTTTTGGCTTGTAGTGATGGAGTACGATGTTTGAAACCTCTTCGGAGAAAAACAAAAGAATTTCAGATCTTTATCAGCTATGCAAAACAGCATGAAAATTACTCACTTTAATTCTGGGGTCAGTATACGAACACGTATCTTCTCTTCTATGCTATACAGTCGACGTTGTATCTGTGTAACAGCCTAAGATCGCAGTATTCCTTTCAAAAAACGACAAGTGGCTTTGACCCTGTTGCATGTGCGCCACAGAAGAGCGCTAGCTCAAGTCATCAATTTGAGAAGATTCCTGCTAGCGTTAAGGTATTCAGTGCTGAGAAAGCAGAATTACAATGTAGTTCACGCCCTAATCTTTCCAGTTGATTTGAGCAGAGATCAAAGTATCCATAACGAATGTTTCTCTCAACTTGTGTCGTATATCGGCAAGTTTGTTAAGATGCAGGTGTGGAAAAAAACACAATGAAATTGCATTAACTTGAAAGAGTTAAAAAGAGTGTAAGAGAGATAATTTTCAATAATAAATTTATTGTAGGAGAAATACGAGTTGCAAGTACCATATGAATGCGAAGATTGTTACCGCAATGAAATCAGAGTCAATTTACTGAAGGCGTCTTCCAATTGGATCCGAAACTGAGAAACCAAACTCCCCGCTTTGCGACAAAACTATGTAAAAACTAGCAGAACTACTGGGAGAAGATGGAATTAAACGAAATTACTTCCACTTTGAAATTGACTGATTACTTTTTGCGTCTAAGTGTTCGAGTTCACGAAGTTTATTGTAGTTTAGATTATTACCGAAAAGTTGGAAAAAGAAAGATGAACTTATCCACGGCCACGAGAAGAAATAAAGTGAAGCATGCAGAGATCTGCATCTTCGCTGCGCTTTTGCGAATAATTGTTCGAGCGTAGCTTAGGTCCTTTAATGCAAACAGTTTTCTTTAGCAAACCAAACAACCACTTTTCGCTTCCGGAGCGAAGACTAACGCTGAAGTTTAGTCTTATACTCTTTTCAACAATCGTTTCATTGGGATTGCGTCAGGTCAAACCAGATGGTGCAAGACTATTCCTATATTTAGTGTCATAATCTTGTCGCCAATCGTCTCATCAGGATCATTGTTGTGGAACTACTCTTCTGTAAACCAGCTGCCTTCTTATGCATAACACATAAAATAATGATCACAGACATATTGGACAATTTTAAGGTTGCAAGGAGGTTTGTTTTTGCCAAAAAAAACTATGCAGCAATCATTTCGGGAAGTTTGAGTAGAAAAAGTGTTTGGCTTGATGTACATATTTGATCTACATATTTCTTCCTTTCCTTCGTTGCGCTCCAAAACGCTTTCGCTGCCTCTGAGGCGTAATATCACAATGATATATGTTATTGACCAAGCATATGGTTAAGGTACAGGACATTGGCCAACGTACCCTACTTCATACAGATTGATCATTTTCATGTTTGTGATTCATAGCGATATCAGCCCAGGAATATCAGAAACGAAATTTATGTTCGTTTAGACATTTCTTTTGTTGAGTCAAATTTATCATTAAAGAATTTGTCTTAATGTTTATTTCCTCCCGCCTCGATTGGCTTCGCTATTTTGCGGGAGGGATATGTATTTTACTTGCAAGAGTTAATAAATTCTGTTGATTTCGTCGTATATTCGTGTTATATTATTGCATAGAAAGTAATATTACAATGCAGCCAACGCCTTATTTTCCTCGCTCGATTCTAACTGTCATCAAAGTAACAAGGGCAAACAATTCTCTCACATTGTGTTGCTGATGGGTAAGTACGCCAAGATGCAGGTCTTACCCTAACTTGAAAGAGTTGGCGAGAGACTCGAACAGCAAGTTGCTAGAAATTTTACCGACTGGGACAAGAAATGCATCGAACGTGCAGTGATAAATAAAGGTGATTGAAAACTAGACTCAATTTAGTCTGGGTGTCATCGTGTTGGTCCTTAACTTAGAATCCTTAGACGTCGTGACTAAACAATGCGAAAAACATAAAAAACTAGTAGAGAGAAGAAGAAAAATAACAAAACGAAGGCATCCGAAACGAGACTAAACGAAATCAACTCCACGTGGGGAATAGAATGATAAATTTTTACAAGGGCTTGCATTTCATGTTTTGTAATACATTGCAAACACCCACGTTTTTCGAGTGCTATAAACCCTTTGATTAATACCTTAAGGTAGAGCAGTAAAAGATGGACTTACCCGCGGCGACGAAGACAATTAAAGTGAAACGCACAGAGATCTGCATCTTAGCTGCTCCTTTGCAAATGAATCGTCGAGTGTAACTTAGGCCCTATTATATTTATGAAAACCGTTTGCTATACCGATTTTTCCGCTTTTTTGTTAGTGACGTCAGCTGAAGGTCTGGACATGCCTTATTACATGAACAAGGCTGGCCCGGTTGACCGGACTTCAACTTTGATACACAGTCACGTATTTTTTACAAGGAAATTGAAGACCTGAATAAATTGTTGGCGACCTGAAATGTCCTCTGATAAATATGTTGGGTCGCAGTGATGGGGAACCAGCTGATGACCGAAACTCGCTTTGCAATGGGTACCGAGAACTCTTAACCTGTCTTTCTACCCTGTCTGATGAGTTTAAAAGTTTACTGTCATGATAATAAAAGGGTAGCAAAATCCTGGTAGCAAAGAAACGTAGCGATGACATTGTGCATACCGAGAACGAAACTAGCTGAGAATTACTTAGAAAATGAGACCGATAATCAGAGTAACAATAAATTATGCACACAATTGTACCAAGTTACAATTGACTTACTTTGGTTTAGCTCCTAGAGAGTTAACGGAAGAAGCTCGCAATTGTTTATTCAATCGGCCATGTCTGATTTAGAGATTGTGGCGGAGGCGGGGGAGGGAGCGGGGAAAAGAGAAGAGAGTAATATTCCCTCCCCACCCCAGTTGAAGGCCTAAATTTAATAACTGATAAGACTCCTAAGTACAATAGATTCTGGGAAGATGTGATAACGTAATACATGTGTGATCAGTGATGAAGTCATAAACCAAATTACAAAATTGGACAAGGGATTCCGCTGACTTGGGGATCGAACAATTTGCAGGCTCGGATATACTTTTTTAAACCAAGGATATTGCATTTCTAGCCCTGGCAAGGGTAGACAGTACAAAAAAATGCACTTCCGAGCCCGGAATTTGTCGAACGTATACGTCAGAGTACTTCCTCTTCCTTGTACTTTGGTACGTAAGGTGTCAACTTTAGCACTGATCACACAAGTATATCGTCAAAATCTGTTGCACTAAAGAGTCTGAGACAATGATATAAAGATAAATACCTGTGCAGTAAACAATGATGCTGGAATGGATATATTTGTGTTGAATAAATATTTCTGTACTGGGCCACTGCGTAGGGGTGATGTAGATGAGAAAAGCTTCTGTAAGTCGTTTAGTTTGAAAAGAGGTGGTATAGCTGGAGCAGGCTTGGGACGAGTCGCACAGACAACTCGACCCAAGCTTCCCTCCTAATTAGCCATAATAGTACATGGTGTACAAGAAAGTCGCAATGAGGTTAACTGCCAGCTGTAAAACGGCCAAAAACTCTGACAAATTAACAAATTTTAACCTTTAGTCGTAAAAACAGATGAAAATAAAATATTTTTGGTGTAATCATCAAAGAAAGGATGTTAACCGTTAACCGTTGAGTGGCCAAAATTTTTATCGTTAGCCGTAAGAAAACCACCATCCCTTTGAGACCCTCATACAACCTATATCTGGGGCCGGTAAAATCTCATTCTAACATATGGGTGGAAGCTGTAGAAAATCTCTTTTGTTTTTTCTAATTTCATTTTGTCATTCATGCACAATCAACAGTCATTTTCGTGCTTTAAGGTAGTCTTTTTAGAGCCTTTTCACAGGGACGTTTAGTTTGGGAAGTTTAGCAAAATGCATTACGTTCTCATCAATGTTATCATGTTCTGATAAGCTTAAAAATTAGGTTTCTTTACTTTGTTTAACGTACAAGTTGTTTGCCTTTAAAATTCTTGTTATGTTTTAATTTATATATGGGAGGATTGCGGGTACGGAGGGAAATTTGAACAGATTTTTGGCGTGGAACAATCATCCAATGTGTATTATAAAAACTGTGAAAACCACGAATTGTTTCATTGCCCTCAGTGGGGTACGTAATAGGTATTCAGAAATATTTCTCTGTGCTGTGCTGGGAGTCAGGGATTTGATCCGTAAAGCAATTTTTAAACTTTTATTGAGTTTCTGAGATGTATCCCTACAGTGAGAACGTTCGATAAACGCGGCGGACACTGTCATTACAAACAGCAACAACAGAAGTAGGAAATTTATACATGTATCAACAAGTGTTTAGCTTGTGACTAAAATTGTGACAGCTACATCCTTCAACCCTAGCTTGTTTGGCTGCCTTTTTAGACGCCTCCATCTACCGACTTTTGAACATCATCCCTCTCTGACTCACGGATTTCACTTCCTGCTAACCCTTCGATAACCTCCTCGTCCGATTTATTAGCAGAGTCCTCGTCCGAGCTTGACTCTTCACTTCCTTTTTTTGTTTAAACGGGCTACTATTAGCTGCATGTAACAGGAAAGTTTGTATTTAAAATGCCTATTTAGTCTCCACTACACAACAAATAACACAGTAATGTAAACCAAATAAGTTTATTTAGGGAAGCCTACCGAGAACCAACCCAAGGCATACATACATGCATACATTCGCAACTGATAAACCACTTACAATCCTGACATACAGTCAACTCCCTACACATTCAAAAATAGGTATACATTACTAACATATAAACTTCACCAAGTCGGGATTAACAGAGATTGGCAACCGAACAAGGACACCACTACGGTTATACGGAGGCCAGAAAAAACCCGTTTGGGGAAAAAATATGACAGGAAATCTGGGAAGGAACCACGGCCCAAACTCAGAGCAGTAGTCAGCCTGTCCCACGAGGCTTCACAATTAAACAAAATAAGTCACGTTTTTCGAACCAAATAAATTTGTTATCAGTCAGAGGTGGACAGTTGGTTCTGATGACTAGATGGACATCACGTGCTATACTCCCCCTAATAAACCACTGCATCATTACCCATGATGCTCGGGCCTAAGGCTCAGGCCTTGTCGTATCTCGTGCAGGCAAAATATTTATTTCTTCCTTATTCGCAGGCTCAGTAGTAAGAAATGCCATTTTTCTGGCAGCCATAGCAGAAAGTAGAGATGACGACGCCTGACCAATTTCCCGGTTAACTCAGCATCGATGGTTGCAATGCTTGTAAAACTATTTTGTTGTCTTTATTACTGCGCGATTGCCGATCTTTCCTAATGTGAGATGGAAAATTCCTTTTTAGTTCTATCAGGGTTGTTGTCAGCTCATTTCAGACTTCTTGAAATTCCTCTTGGGATACCCTAATTCGTTCTTTAGCTTCATGAAAATATATCAATTTGTCAATTGCCAAGGGTTTTGGTCTTCTCTATAAAGGAATTTTCGCTCGCTGTCGATGAATAATAACGAAGCTGCTACGAAAATTCAGGTGTCATCTACAGTGGCCAAGCAGAACTTACACCTGACAAAGTCATCGTTGCTTTTGCAACCATCCGCGCCTGCCGCCTAATTTTGTAATATTTTGACCTACTCCCGACTTCTCGTCGCTCAGAATATCGTTTTGCTTATCTGACAGATCTTTCATCCGTGTTTAACTGCTTTCACATTTTCTGTTGTTCGAAGAGATACCATTTAAATCCACCATCTTTACTACAAAAAACAGATTCGTATTCTGCTTATCGATTTGTGGGTTAGGAAGTAAATAGTAACACTGGCTCTTTGAAGTGGTTGGGAAGGAAAGGGGGGGGGGGAGGAAGATCATGAAATCTCGCACAGACAGTATGGGGGAATCAAAGAAAAACTACATACTTTAAGGGAGATATCCCATAAATGCTCCGTTGTCGCAAGAATGTGTTTTTTAGACTTATTTTAATTTTCATTATTTTCAATTTCAGTTCAATTACTGTTATAAATCCAACTACTAAAAGGCAATATTTCAGACTTAAGATAAGCTTGCAGTTAATTCAAATGCTTCGCCGATATAAAAACCTATCAAACTTGACTAAAAATGTTTACAAACTGGAATAAAATGATGGAGAGCGAAACCTCTTTAATAGTTGAAAAAGAAACAAATGGACACGACAACTAACAACAGCGCCTGCATTACACCAGGTTTAATGCCAGCGGCTGCATTAATGCCAGCGGGTCCACTGATGTCTTTCACGCCATAGCACTGATCATTTCCGGTCGCCCCAGGGTCCCGATTGTTTGCGCAGAAAGGATTGTAGTCAGCGAGGGCCAAGTCCAAGACTTCTCTCTCAGCAGAGGAAAAGGTGCAGTCAGAATAGATCAGATTCTTCAGACACTTCTTCCTCTTCGCTTCCTCCCTGAAAGAATGACAGTTAACAAAATCATCCTACGTATGTCTGTTTCCCCCGTTGTGCAGTTTTGGATCTGAGACTACATTAATTTCGATCTATTTCGGTTTACAAAGCCGAGCCAACTCTGATCGGTAAAACTCGGGTCACCTTCTTAACGTGGCTTGCCCATTGGCGTTTTCTTGCACTTTTGACAGTTAACTGGGTCTACATAAAGAGCCTTCTTAATCTGTCGGTTAATTCTACTACTATTAGCAATGATCAAAATATTTCTGTTTATATTTATTGTTCTTGTAATACTCAACCAAGGAGCAATTTTATTTGTCCTTTTCCTCTTCCAAATTTTTGGATTTTAAATTTTTTTTTCGCGGAGCTTTAAATTGAAAGAAATATGGTGGATTTAGATGTCTTCTAAAGTTAACGATACGTAAAGTCAAGGCCTTTTGAACACACTCGGATAAAGAAAAGAACTGGGAATAATGGTTTGAGTCTTGTCTTAGGAAAATTTGCTAAATTTTTACGCCTGTTCCTAAATATAATGTTATTTTCTCAAACATTCTCAAGACAAAAATGTAAAATTGTTCTCTGTCCACAACTGCGCCCTAATCAATCATTTCCATTAATTTATTAATGTTTAACAAACAAGTGCAAATACATTCTGAGTAAACCCACGGCATCTCTTTAATTTATTTTAAATCACAAAGAAGCGTAGTTGATAACGTTGACGTCATCTATGCGTTTACATCATAGGAAAGCAACCAATCAGAATACGTGTATGATTCAGCTTATTGTATAAAAACAAATAGTCTACACCAACTCACGCGCAAAGAGAGGAATTCGATTTGTCCGCGAGGAATATTTGCCGGAAGGTCTCTCCACAGGCGTTTGCTTCAGTGACGAAAGAGCTGGAACAAGGCAATGATGACGCTGACGAGGGCGGTATCAGAGCGGGGCCTTCAGAACATTCTTTGCTGTTGAAATTCTGGTCTACAATTCTTCTGATGGTGCTGTCTGTCAGTGAGTCAGCACAATACTTCACCACCTTCACCACACAGTCTTTCATTTGGTTAAACTTTGCACTGGAATGAAAACAAGATACTGAGAGTTAAAGCAGTTTTTAAGTGAGAGTCCATTGCAACCCATGAACAGAACAGGCGACCTGACAGATACCGCGGTATTGCGTTAAAGTTGGATCAGTCGTCGTTCAAAACACCTCAAAGTTTAATGAACTTACAGACAGTTTCCTTTGGGGTCCTTTTGCAGTCCTTTATAGAAAAATGTGGCGCATTTTCGAGCAGTGCAAAAGTACTCCATGAAAGTACATTCGCCAACATCAGGGAGTGCCTCATGGCTTCCAACGAGAAACGCTGTAAGAGCAATGATTGACAGAAATCAATAAACCAGTGAGCCGTTTGTTATGAGAGCGATTTTTATGAATGTAAAGTAAGTAATTAGGAAGGAATGTAACGCTCTAGATTGTTATCACGCAAATACTGTAAAAGCCGTTAGTATTAAGGTGGCAGGGGTGGGGGAACTCATCATCGAGGGAGTAGAAATCTTTGAAGCAATCCCCTGACAGAGACAGTTTATGGATCTGTCTTCCCCCCCCCCCCCCCCCCTCCTTCTAACGCTCGTGTTAAAATCTCCCGGACCAAATGTGCTATCTCGCGTTCTTTTCATCAACAATTCCTTTGTCATCTTGCAAGACTACATAAGTTCCACAAAGCAATTATCTTCATACGCATGCATTGTCAAAAATCGGTCACGAACATAATGAACAATTTTGAGATTGCATTGAAGTTTAGTGCGCGTGCCGAGAAATATACAGAATCTACATTAGGATGTTTGAGAAGAAACACGTGTTTGACTTGGATTGCACTGCCCAGCTTCCCAACTCTCTTCCCCCCCCCCTTCCTTCCTTCCTTCTTTGTCCAAAACGCTTCGACGCCTCTGGGAAGTAATCTTACTCGTCAATATGACGAGGCAGGTGGGAGTCTGCCTTTTGGTCGAGCGTCGAGGGTCGAGGGTGAGGGTAATATCTCGAGGGTCCCAAAAATCCTAAAAATAATAAATCAATAATTAAATAAAAAATATTAAAATAGAAAATATAATAAAAATGAAAATAAAAAAATATGAATTTAAACAAAATAAGAAATATAAATAAATATTAGAGTATTCTATACAGCATTTTTGGGCATGTCTTTGGGACAGTAATCTCTGAAGAAAAAAAAGTTGAAATGCTGAAATGTTTTTTTTTGGAAATGTACGACATGTTACCCTCACCCTTGACATATTACCATATTACATATTAAATTGTGCAGTCAATATTTTACAGCAGTCGGGTGTTTTGCCCAATTTTACGGAATAATTTCGTTTTTTCGCCCTCCGAAAATGGTACAGTAATAGGTGCTTTGTTTGAGATTGATCAACACTTGTAAAGGCACATTTGTAAGACATCAAATGCTTTTACCGGAAAACCGCATGCCGGATCGACACCAGAGTTTTCTTTTCCAGAGATGTTTCTCCCGCACGAACATGGTAATCTGCTTACGAAAGCTGTAATGTTGGAAATTATATCCTCAATCTAGCAACAATTGTTGGGTGAAGGTACAGTATTCTTGTTTGAAGCATCCGGTTTTTGAATCCGAAACGAGTCGGAAACGTAGGTATGTAGTTCAAATTCCAGAATAGGTCGCACGCCGGTTAGCGCTTGAGGCCACGCAATAAAGGCAGTTATTGTGCAGTAAATATTTTACAGCATTCGGGTGTTTTGCCCAATTTTACAGAATAATTTCGTTTTTCACCCTCCGAAATGGTGCAGTAATCAGTTATTTCTTTCGATCTATCACGCAGTTAACTAGGATGTCACGCAACGCTTCCCCAAAGACATGCCCAAAAAATGCTGCGTAGAATACTCTAATATTTATTTATGTTTCTTATTTTGTTTAAATTTATATTTTTTTATTTTTTATTTTTATTATATTTTCTATTTTAATATTTTTTATTTAATTATTGATCATTATTTTTAGGATTTTTGGGACCCTCGACATATTACCCTCGACCCTCGACATATTACCCTCCACCCTCGACTTTGTACCCTCGACCCTCGACCCTCGATCAAAACCCAAACTCGCCGTAACGACGTGGACTATATCACGCGGGTCGTTTTATGTTACAGTACGGGTCAAATTAGCAAGGTATGTTTGGAACAGTGAATCGAAGTGAGAGAAACGTGATGAAGCTGAAAACAAAATTTGTACGTGTATTAAAGCTTACTTTCTAAGGCCTCCACTTGGAGGGTCTTAGCTAGGAATATTACTCTTTATCCGTCATTGAACAAGCATGCAGACGTGGTACAGGATGTTTGCGTCTACAAGATATTGTGCAATACAGGATTTTGTGCTCTACATTACGTGAATCGCTTTCAGGTCCGTGATTTGTATAAGAAACAAAAGGCATCTTCGGAATAGAAAAAGACAGACAAATAAATTTAAATTACAACTTTTTTCATCTTAACATTGAACAAAACAACATACAATGAAAATTAGCCTCCTCAAACAGACTGTCAATGATGATGGACACGTGGCAACAATAAATTAACATAAAATATTTCATTTTGCCATCTCTTCAGTCCTTCAACAGTGCACCGATTGACTTGTAGAGATGGACTACGATGTTTGAAACCTCGTCGGAGAATACAACAGAATTTCAGATCTCTATCAGTTATGCAAAACAGCATGAAAATTACCCACTTTAATTCTGGGATCAGTATGCGAACACGTCTCTTAAGATGGCAGTATCTCTTTCATCAAACGACAAATAGGTTTGATCTTGCAGCATGTGCACTACAGAAAAGCGCTAGCTCTAGTCATCAATTTGAAAAGATTCCAGCTAGCGTTAAGGTATTTAGTGCTGAGAAAGCAGAATTACAATGTAGTTCACGCCCGAACTCTCTAGTTGATTCGAGCAGCGATCAAAGTACGCATAACGCGTGTTTCTCTCAACTTGTGTCGTATATCGGCAAGTTTGCGAATGCATTGTTCGAGCGTAGCTTACGTCCTTTAATTCAAATATTTTTCTTTAGCAAACCAATCAACCACGTTTTGCTTCCGGAGCGAAACTAACGCTGAAAATTGGCCTTATACCCTTTTCAATAATCGTTTCATTGGCATTGCGTGAGGTCAAACCAGATGGTACAAGGCTATTCCTATATTTAGTGTCATGATCTTCTCGCCGACCGTTTCATCAGGATCATTGTTGTGGAACTACTCTTTTGTAAAACAGCTGCCTAACGCAACATAAAATGCTGATCACAGACATATTGGACAATTTAACGTTGCAAGGGAGTTTGCTTTAGCCAAAAATCTATGCAGCAATCATTTCGGGAAGTTTGAGTAGAAGAACGTGTCTGGCTCGATGTACTGTAAAAATCCTACTTATTTACTCCTTTCCTTAGTCGCGCTCCAAAACGCTTTCGCTGCTTCTGAGACGCAAGACCACTTAATGATATATGTTATTGATTAAGTACATGGTTAAGGTAAAGGAAATTGGCCAACGCACTCTACTTCATGCGGATTGATCATTTTCATGTCAGTGATTCATAGTGAGATCAGCCCAGGAATATCAGAAACGAAATTTATGTTCTATTAGACATTTCTTTTGTTCAGTCAAACTTATCATACTTATTTACTCCTTTCCTTAGTCGCAAGACCACTTAATGATATATGTTATTGATTAAGTACATGGTTAAGGTAAAGGAAATTGGCCAACGCACTCTACTTCATGCGGATTGATCATTTTCATGTCAGTGATTCATAGTGAGATCAGCCCAGGAATATCAGAAACGAAATTTATGTTCTATTAGACATTTCTTTTGTTCAGTCAAACTTATCATACTTATTTACTCCTTTCCTTAGTCGCGCTCCAAAACGCTTTCGCTGCTTCTGAGACGCAAGACCACTTAATGATATATGTTATTGATTAAGTACATGGTTAAGGTAAAGGAAATTGGCCAACGCACTCTACTTCATGCGGATTGATCATTTTCATGTCAGTGATTCATAGTGAGATCAGCCCAGGAATATCAGAAACGAAATTTATGTTCTATTAGACATTTCTTTTGTTCAGTCAAACTTATCATTGAAGAATTCATTTTAATGTTTATTTCCTCCCGCCTAGATTGGCTTCGCTATTTTGCAAGAGGGATTAATAAATTTTGTTGATTTTGTCGTATATTCGTGTTATATTATTGTAAAGAAAGTAATATTACGATGCAGCCAACGCCTCATTTTCCTCGTTTGATTCTAACTGTTATCAAAGTAACTGGAGCAGATGCTTCTCTCGCCTTGTGTCGCTGATCGGCAAGTACGCTAAGATGCAGGTCTTACCCTAACTTGAAAAAGTTGGCGAGAGACTCGAACAGCAAGTTGCTAGAAATTTTACCGACAGGGACAAGAAATGCATCGAACGGGCAGTGATAAATAAAGGTGATTGAAAACTAGACTCAATTTAGTCAGGGTGTCATCGCGTTAGTCCGTAACTTGGAATCCATAGACGTCGCGATGAAACAATGTGAAAACATGTAAAGCTAGCAGAGCGAAGAAGAAAAATAACAAAACGAAGCCATCCGAAACGAGACTACACGAAATCAACTCCACGTGGGGAATAGGATGATAAATTTTTTCAAGCGCTTGCATTCTATGTTCCGTAATATCTTGTAAACACCCACGTTTTTCGTGTTCTACAAACCGTTTGATTAGTACCTAAAGGTAGAGCAGTAAAAGATGAACTTACCCACGGCCACGACGACAATAAAAGTGAAACGCACAGAGATCTGCATCTTCGCTGCTCCTTTGCAAATGAATCGTCGAGTGTAACCTAGGTCCTATTATAATTACGAAAACCGTTTGCTGTACCGATTTTTCCGCTTTTTTCTCGGTGACGTCAGTTGAAGGTCTGGACATGCCTGATTACCTAAGCAAGGCTGGCCCAGTTGACGGGACTCCAACTATGATACGCAGTCACACATTGTTTGACAAGAAAATTGAAGACCGGATTAAATTGTAGGCGACATCAAATGTCCTCCGCTAATGTTGGGTCGCAGTGATGGGGAACCAGCTGCTGACCGAAACTCGCTTTGTAGTGGGTACGGAGAACCCTTAACCTGTCTTTCTACCCTGTCTGATGAGTTTAAAACCTTTTCACGTCGGAATTTCGAAGCTTCTTACACCGCTGTCAGAGCCACTGATATCGACATTGGAAATGTTTAAGTATAGAATTAATGTTTAACGTAAATGCGTTCTTGCAGTTCTGTTCCCAAAACGTTTCATTTTCGGATAATTATCAACCAAAGTGCAACATATGAAAGATATGAAAGATGACAGAAGAGATTCAGACACCACAGGTTACGCGTAAGACTGTCAACACTCACGGATATTGTGACCTTTGAAAGGTCACTTGTAGCGGGTTATTTGGAGCATTAAAAAAAACGAACACACGAACTAGGTCAACTAGCGGTGACGAGAAAATAAAAGAATCCAAGTACGTATCGACTCCAAGTTTATTGTCACGATAATCAAAGGGTAGCAAAGAAACGTAGCGATGACAGTAACAAAAAATATTCTCATGATATGGTGCGGGCGTCGATTTAAGAGGTAATTAAGAAAAGAAAACTTTATGTAACTTACATTGTACATACCGAGAACGAAACTAATTGAGAATTACTCCAACAATAAATCATGCAAACAAATTGTACCAAGTTACAGTTGACCTACTTTAATTTAATTCCGAGGGAATTAACGTAAGAAGCTCGCAATCATTTATTCAACCGTCCATGTCTGATTTGGAGATTGTAGCGGCGGCGGGGGAAGGGAGCGGGGAAAGGAGAAGAGAGTAATATTCACTCCCCACCCCTACTCCTCTCCTTATTTTAGACCATCTCCCACCCCCTTGGTACAAGTTTCTTTCTCTCCTCAGCCTCCGCTGGCACTAAAAATGAACGTCTATTATGTAACAGTTACAACTACCGGAAACGAGGTCAAAATAAAAAAAGATAAATAATGAGAATATAATCATTGAATGTATAAACGAATCGTGAGAGTCTTTAATCGTAACAATTATTTAAAATACAATTTTTACTGCCCACATATTCAGAAAGTCGCTGTCTAATTTTTAAAACGCAAGTGTCGATTTCACTTTTCGCTTTGTCGCTGTTGTAATATCGCGGAATTTACCCCAGCAGAACCTCATTTATTGCGTGAGCCAAAACAAGAACTTTCGTGTGGGTGAAAGCAAAGGCCAAAGCAAAGTCAGTAGACAAACCAAGCATATCCACTTATGGTTAAACAAGGCATTTACAATTCAGAAACTCATCACGATAGCTCAACGCAAGGTAACTTCAGACCTTGAATTCATACAATAACCACATTCTAAATATAAACGAATGACTAAATCATACTGAATTGACTTAACTCACTAATAACTAACTAGAAGATAACTAAGAGCAAAAACAAACTGGATAAATTTATGCAATCTACCGCCTCGGACGATATACATGTTAATGAAAATATTCATACCCTTTCAACTTCTTATCCTTCAGTGATGAAGAAATGACAAGAAAAAACACGTAAAACACGTTGGTAATGGTAAAAGAAATATATCAATGCGTGAGGGCTCAAAGAACAGCGCACAGCCGGGTTGTGTGTGGACATTTTGAAAGATTGCATAACTGCCTGCCATCCTTTACAAAACTATGCAAATCTCAGGCATTCAAGCTTGAGTGCCCACATTTGTTTTCCTTTCGAATAAGGTAGAGACATTGAGAATACACCACTTCGGTGTGTTTGCACGAAAATCGTAACAAGGACATCAGACCTCTTTTCAAACAGGCTCACAAATCATATCTGTTTCATTGGTAAAGGGTAATTCTCTCTGAAATTCGCTTGAACGCTTAGTGTGGATCAATGGGAACTCTGTCAGACGTCTTTAAAAGTTCTGCTTTCGTTAGTTTTGACCCTAAGCTGTCATTTGTGTTTCAGCAGGTTATGTGAGCCTACAGATGTCTGATAAATTTATCTCATAATCTATATGGATGTAAAGTTACCTCGTTCATCATGATAACGGTTGGATTAAACCGACCCATCTTTCTTGTGCGCATACACCTTCAGCTGTTATGTTATGAAATAGCGGTTGAGGAGAAGATTATCGCAGAAGTGGTATTGCACAAATTTTGTTCAATCGTTCGAAAATTTGCAGAAACCAATGAAAGGACAAGTGCAAAAGCTTTGCTTTTAAGGAAAAAGAGATCCTTAACTGTGAGTCTTGAAAGTTGTGAGAAACGAGTGAAAGATCTGGAATTCGGTTAAGATCTCTGTCGTCAATTAAGTAATTACCGTACATCTCAACAATCTCAACAAGATGAACCACTGATCTACTCAAACGTTAAAAGAACACAGACTGTATCAGTGAAATTAAGGCATTGCGAACTCGCCACATCACAGAGACATTCACCTCTTGGAATCAAAGCGAAAGTTTGGATTGCCTTTGCGCATTACCTTCTCCCTCACCCTTCCACTACTTAATGGCTAAGATAGTGCCCGTGGTGCAGTTGGCCGCGTATGCTAAAAGTAGCACCTTATACGGTCGTACGGTCGTACGATCGTACGCTCGCGCAGGTCGTATACCACCTTAAACTTTTCAATCTATTCAATATGGCCAATAACAACATCAACTCAACTTTTAAACTAAAGAGAAAACTTGATTGATGTTTGGAATTGATTTCTGTGATGTAAAAATGAAATCCAGTTATTATCTCAAGTATTTACAAATGTCTTCATGGTCGAATCCCAAGTCTCTCTTCGTTATCAAGTTTTAATAATGATATTCTAGTTCTAGCTTGTCTTCCCTCAAAGCAAACTTTCGCAATGCAAGGAATATTTTAGACAAATTTCGTATTTCATTAGCTAGAGTTGTTAAGATCATGGACAGTTGACTTAAAGACACCTAAATTATACGCAGTTACAGCAGAGGGTGCCGAATTAAATAACAAAAAAAAAATCTCAAAAAGACACCGTGTATTTCCAGCCAGAGGACGATCATGAAACAAGGATAGCCAAAAGAGAAAAAAGTCATGGTAAAAAAATTATAGGTTCAAACACGAGTTGAAAATTGGTTTTTTTTTAATTTTCTACGCTAAACAGTGGAAGTTGTAACGTTATGGAAACACGGTGGGGCAAGGAGTCATACCTGACAACGTCAAGAGAAGATATAAGAGAAGCCCTTACGATTCTGGCGTCTTATGTTACTGACTCGCTGTTCTCACTTGTATACTCTTCAATCGACCTTGATGTCTTTAAACGCGAAGTGATTTACGGTCGTTTCTTTCAATTTTGGCTCATTTTCCCAAAGCGAAATTATCAGTCACGCTCAATAGGATATAATTTCAACTGAAAGTCCGCGAGCTCGCTGCATTTCTCTAAGGAGTTGAAGGTAGGTTTGTATTTTAGCATATAAAATGATTCGAACAGGCGTAGATTTGCGGGGTCTTTGTAGCACAATGGTCGTGATTCGATGCCTTTCTGGACTTTGTTAAAGCAAAATGCATTACGTTTTTATAAATGTTGTCATGTTCGTATCAGCCTCGGTAGATGAAGGATGCAACGTGTTAATCAGCTATGTTCTGACATTTATCGACCGATGTTTTCAGTTATGTTCGATTTGTCAGGGTAAATTTGAGCCAGGGTACAGTACAAAAATTAGTTCGAGCTAAAGAAGAGCTTGAGTTAACAGAGCTCGAAGTAGCTGATAGTAAATGACTGGATTAACAGGGTGAAGTACAAGGGAAATCGGATCTTATTCGAGTTCCTGGCTGTTTAAGTTGACAGGTTTCGAGTTAGCGAGGTTCTACCGAATAAGAAAAGACATTTTGAATCCTTAAAAACCAGGTGTTTTTACCTTGATTGAAGTATCAGTTGTTTGCCAAGGAAATGTATACATATACCAACAAGTGTTTGGCTTAATGTGACTGCTTCGTCCCTCAACCTTTCTTTGGCGACCTGATGGACGCCTCCATCTACCGACTTTTGAACATCATCCCCCTGATTCTTGGACTCCTCCTCTGCTAACCCTTTGATAGCCTCCTTGTCCGATTTGTTACCAGTCCTTGTCCGAGCTAGACTCTTCACTGCTTTTTTCGTTTGAACTGGCTGCTATTAGCTGCATGTTACGGAAAAAGTTGTATTTAAAATGCCTTTTTCTGGCAGAGGGTAAAGATGAAGACGCCTGACCAATTTTCCGGTTATCTCAGCATAGATGGTTGCAATGCTTGTACAACTATTGTTTTATTTGATTGCACCAAACACCTCTCCAGCAAGCTCTTTTGAGGTAAGCTTTGCGAAAAGCAAGTATGCCCTCTGTTAAAAACGCTTCTTCTTTAATCAGTGTTTTCATTTTTTCTTCGCGATTGCCGATCTTTTCAAATGCTAGATAGAAGCTTCATTTTCATTTCTATTTGAATCCACCATCTTTACTGCAATTCGTATTTTGCATAATGGCACTGTTGTAAAAATTCAGCTTATCGGTTTGAGGCCATGACATCTTCCACTGACAATATGGGGAAATCAAAGAAAAGCTATACATTTTAAGGGGGAGGTCAAGTAAATGCTCTGTTGTCGCGAAAAAAATCCTCCTTAGTCCCTCCACGGTTGTAAATATTGACCGGTCCCTTACAGGTACAAATCTTAGCCTAAACCTCTTTTTGGGGGGGGGGAGGGGGAGGGGAGGGGGGAGGGGTTGCAATAAAAGTCCTTTTACCAAAGAACTAATAAGTTTCACGTAGTTAGACGTAGTTAGTTTAGAGAAGTATTTTCTGGGTTTGGGGAGGTGTCATCTGCCGGCGTCATCTACAGTAGCCAAGCAGGACTCAAAATTGACAAAGCCATCGTTACTCGTCAAAGTCATCGTCGTGGAAGGAGTTGCAATAAAAGTTTAGTTACCAAAGGGCTATTAACTTTAACGTAGGTAGTCCAGAGAAGTATTTGCTGGGCTCGGGGACTGGGGGAGGGTAGTTGGGGCGTGGATGAGTTGTGATAAGGAAGAAACACTTTTGTTTCCAATTAACTTCCTTTATTCGAAATATCGTTAACGCATATGGCTCAGCGTAAAATCTAATTCCACCATTGCGGAAACAAATTAGTTTAATCGGTTTGCTGAAAAAGAATGTGTTTTTTAGACCAATTTTAATTTTCATTATCTTTAATTTCTGAAATGCTTTTATAAAAAGTGGTCGCTCAAGAAGTTAAGAAATAAAAGGCAACTACTTAAAGGAAATCTTTCAGACTCAAGATAAGCTAACAGTTATTCAAATGCATCGCCGATACAAAAACTTATCAAACTTGACTTAAAAATGTCTACAAACTGGAATGAAATGATGAAGAGGAAACCTCGTTAATAGTTGAAAAAGAAACAAATGGACATGAAAACTAACAACAGCGCCTGTATTACACCGGGTTTAATGCCAGCGGCTGCATTCATGCCGGAGGGGATGTCTGTCACGCCATAACACTGATCATTTCCGGTCGCCCCAGGGTCCCGATTGTTTGCGCAGAAAGGATTGTAGTCAGCAAGCCCCAAGTCCAACACTTCCCGGTCAGCAGAGGAAAAGGTGCAGTCAGAATCAATCAGATTATTCACACACTTCTTCCGCTTGGCTTCCTCCCTGAAACAATGAAAGTTGACAAAATCATTCTACGTATGCCCGTTTTCCTCGTTATGCAGTTTTGGAACTGAGACTACATCGATTTCGATCTATTTCGGTTTACAAAGCCGAGCCAACTCTGATCGGCAAAACTCGCATCACCCTCTGAAGGCGACTTGGTTATTGACGTTTCCCTGTGCATTGATTCTAGTCAGTTTACTGGATTTCCATAAAGCGCACCTTCTTAATTTGTCGATTAATTCTATCACCATTAACAATGATCATGATATTTCTGTTTTTTTTGTTTGTTGTTGTTGTTCCTGTAATACTCAACCAAGGCGCATTTTTATTTGTCCCTTTTCTCTATCAATTTATTTGAAATTTTACTTTTTTTCTTCCTTTCTTGCAGAGCTTTAAATTAAAAGAAATAGTGGATTTAAATGTCTGCTAAAGTTAATGATACATAAAGTCAAGGCTTCTTTATCCACATCTGGATGAGAGAAAGAACTGGGAATAATGTTTCGATTCTCGTCTTGACAAAATTTTCTTCATTTTTACGCCCGTTCCCAAATTTCTTGTTATCTCTCAATTTTTTCAGGGGAATATTCTCGAGACAAGGGTGTGAAGTTTTTCTTTGTTCCACAATCGCGCCTTATCAATTATCTCCGTTAATTTATTATTCTGAGTAAAACCACCTCATCATGGAATCTGTTTGCTTTGGATAACAAAGAAGCAAAGTGGATAGCGTTGATGTAATCTGGGCGTTTACATCATAAGTAACAACCACTCAGAATACATGTAGGATTCAGCTTATTGTGTGAAAACAGATAGTTTACACAAACTCACGCGCAAAGAGAGGAATTCGATTTGTCCGCGACGAATATTTGCCGGAAGGTCCTTCCACAGGCGTTTGCTTTAGTGACGAAAGAGCTGGAACAAAGCGGTGATGCCGCTGACGAAGATGATATTAGAGCGGGGCCTTCAGAACATTCTTTGCTGGGAAAACTGTCGTCTACAATTCTTCTGATGGTGCTATCCGGCAGTGAGTTCGCACAATACTTCATCACCTTCACCACACAGTCTTTCATTTGGTCGAACTTAGCACTGGAAAAAAAACAAGGTAGCCACGGAGGTAAAGCAATTTTTGAGTGAGAGTCCATTGTAATTCATGAACAGAACAGGCCAACTGACAGATACCGCAGTTTTGCGTTACAGTGGAATGAGTCGCCCTTCAAAACACCTCAAAGTTTAGAGCTAATTAAGTGAACTTACAAACAGTCTCCTTTGGGGTCCTTTTGTAGTTCTTTATAGAATAATGTGACGCATTTTCGAACAGCACAATAGTACTCCATGAAAGTACATCGGCCAATGTTAGGGAGTGCCCCATGACTTTCAATGAGAAACGCTGTAAGAGCAGAAATCAAATAATCAGTGAGCCGTTTGCTATGAGAGTGATTTTTATGAATGTAAAGGAAATAATTAGAAATTGAATTGAATTGAATCGAATCTTTATTAAGTCATAAGATAAATAATCACATATCCTATGTTACAACATTAAAAGAAGGCATATATATAAATTACAGAGAAAATCAAGATAAAAATTATAAGACTAGATTATGTTTAAAAATTAAGCGATTAACAAACGTGTTTTTGAACCTATCAGTGTTTATTTTAGGATGGTGACTTGTCTCTTTCCTCAGATTGTACTTGGTTAATTTCTTTTTTGGCATTATAGCTCTTAAAGGGTGTATTGTATTATTAAAAACATTCTTGAAGATACGCGTGTCCTGTTGAACTAACAATTCATAAACATTAATGTGATCGGATGTATACTTGCGCTTATAACATCGATCTAAGAAACATTGGATTGTTGTTAATTCGGAATTTACAGCGCCAAATACGGACAGCCCGTATAATATATTTGGTAGAACCAGATTTAGAAACAGATGGTCTATTTCGGCCTGATTGTACCCTTCTTTCCTTAAAGATCTTAAAATGAACAGGCACTTGTTTGCTTTAATTAGTTTTTCCCGAATATGTGTTATGAACCTACTGTCTTCCTGAAATGTTACCCCTAAAATAGTAAGCTCTTTTGTCTGTGGTATTCCAGACACCATCGGAAACTCTATTGTACAACCTTTCTTGCGGAAAATGATTTCCTTGCACTTAGATGGATTGCTACACATACCATTACTTCTAGACCACTGGGAAAACCGATTAATCAGTGCGATAGAATTGTCATTATCACCTATCACAGGCGAGATAATGGTTGTATCATCTGCATATTTTACCAGCACGCTCTTATTGTCCAAGTGTATCTCTAAATCACTGAGAAAGACATTGAACAAGTGCGGCCCGCTGACACTTCCTTGGGTGGTACCTTTGTTGACACTTTTCCATTTTCCAATAAACCCATTTCTAATGACTCTCTGCTGCCTGTCTTCCAAAAAGCTTAGATACCAGTTAACTATAAAAGGATTTAGGGGGAGTTGCTTCAATTTGTGTGAGAGGAGATCGTGTTTCACACTATCAAAAGCCTTGCTGAAATCCATAGCGAATAGGCGTACCGCTTTGCACTCTGGGATATCAAGATATTGATTGACAGTATGTTGGATAGTCAGTAGAGCATTGGTACAGCTCCCTCCCTCTATGTATGCAAACTGTGAGATCCCAGAATGTTCATCGAAGGTCTCCCTTGCGTGTGTTCCTAAGACAGCTTTCTCAAAGCACCTTGCGATGACAGGTGTCACATTTATTCCGCGGAAGTCTGATATTCCCTTAGGTATATCAACCTTCGGCAAGGGGTACAGGTCTGACTTTTTCCAAGAGACAGGCCAGGCGTGTGTTCTAAGAGACAGATTCCAAATCCAGGTGATCACTGGAACGAATAGCTCGGCGTGGTCTTTCCATATAGTATACGGGATGCCATCTGGTCCGGTTGCTGTTTTCTTTATACGCATAAGAGAATTCAGGACTTGTCGCTCTGAGATTTCTGGGACTTCCTGATCTTCACTAATCTCCAGAGGTGTTGGCTTTCTGTAGGCGTGGTCAGTACATAGGTCACCAAAGTAGTCATTTAACGCGTTGAGTTCGTAGTGGCCAAGAGATAGAGAAATCACCGGCTTGCGGCGCTGAGATGTTTTATCCACTTTTTTCCACCAATCCCGAGTTCCAATAGAGGCGATAAAGTCCCTTCTGTTTCTGAAAATGACTTCAGAGATCCTTTTATTCATAACTTTAAGACGGTCTAGATTACTGAGTGATATGCGTGATTTGGCTCGTATCATCGATCGAACGAGCGGAGTCATCCAGCCCGGGTCTCTTGAAGACATGCGCACTGTTTTCAGAGGCATGCAGCTATCCAGGTGCCCTAGGATGGTATTTTCGAGCCTACCAACCACTTCATCGACATCAGTTTCCTGTATCATATCATCCCAGTTTTCCTTCGCCAACGCGATATACAGATCACGCTTTCTATGAGCCCTTTGGTCACGCACGTATACTTTACGGCGGATAGGTGGAAGCTTTATACCGGGTGGTAAAATAACTCCCATGTGATCCGTCTTGGAGAGCATGTGAAAGGGATAGCACTTTGAAAAGAGATCCGTGCGGTTCGTGAAACAGTTGTCCAAACAAGAATTCCCTCTGGTGGGGAAATTAACCAGAGCATTCCAACCAGACATTTCTTCGAAGCGTTTGATATCCAGTTTGTTGACATCGCCACCGCACAACACAACTGTTTGTGGATGTTTGTCTAGTATATTATCCACGGTATTTACAAGATGATTCATTAGATCGATCTCTGCATAATTAAATTTTGGGGGATGATAAACTCCACATATTACAAATCGATGTCCCTTGGGAAGTCGCAGAGTTATACAAATTAATTCATAAAGACTAGAGCGGTAAACATCCTCTACTGCAAGATTGTTCCTGATGTATATAGCAATCCCACCCTTATTGCGCATATCTCTGCCATTCCAATTTCTGTCTCTACGAAAGATGGAATAGTTCTCAATATTTACAATCGCATCCGGTTGTGCCGGTTTGAGGTGTGTTTCCGATACGACACAAACATCAATATCTTTAGATCGCAAGTCAGCCTCAAGTCCAACCGCCGCACGCACTTTGTTCTTAGTTTTTGCGAGACTGCAAATATTGATGAACATACACTTGGGAACGGCAAACTCCGAGCAATCGGTAGATGATTTAGTAGGCTCTCGAGGAATAGCTGTAAGATATCTGTTCTTAGCGGGATCTTGGAAGCGATAAGGTCTAGCAAACCGCCGGGTTTTAACAACTTCAATGGGTCGACATCTGTCGGAGTGTTGCGATGCAGAGATATTTTTAGTAATTTTCCCCAATCTTCGTAATCCCGGACCTCTGTATTTCAGAATTCCCAGGGATTTAAGGGTATCGAAAACATGAGGCGCAGGTCGGCCCGCCGAACGTCTCAGCGAAAGTAGCCTGTCACGATTGTGAGAGCAATGGATTCTGACTGACCCAATTGCAGGTTGACAAGCAGAGTCCGAGGAGTTGGAGCTCTGTTTTCGTTTACCGTGGTCATTATCCACTTCTTCAGGTCCAGGATGTGGATGGACATCCATATTAACAGTAATGTCGAGCACAACAAACTTCTCAGGGGCGGCCAGGAAGACCATGCCTCGACTGTCCCATTTCACCATAGCCCTTCTTACCCGGAGATTTCGAGACCGGGATACTCTCAGCTCAAATCTAGCCATCCAACTAATGCATCTTGATGTTAAAGATTGATTTGGATAAGCTCTTTCGACTGTTATCATAGTTATGAAGGTAAAAATATAGAAAACTGCAAGAGCTCTAAAGAGCGTGGCAGCCATATTGGCATGCCTATATTACTATATTACAGAAAGGAATGCAACGCTATAGATTATTGTCAAAAAAGTTTATGGATCTGTCCTCCTTGCGCCCAAACACGCAAGTTTCACTTTCGGACCGGAAACTAACGCTCGTTCGGCATAAAATCTCTCAGGCCAAATATCCTGTCTCGCATTCTTTTTACCAACAGTTCCTTTGTCATTTTATAGGACATGTATTGACATGCTTCATACACATTCATATTCAAAAATCGTTCACGAACACAATGAACAATTTTGAGATTGCATTGAAGTTAATTGCTCGTCGCGAGAAATATACAGAATCCAAATTAGCATGTTTAAGAAGAAGCACGTGTTTGGCCTGGGTTGCGATGAACTGCCCAGCCTCCCTCCCAGCCTCCCTCCCAGCCTCCCTCCCCTCTTCCTTCCTTCTGCTTGGTCCAAAACGCTTCGCCTCCTCTGGGAAGTAATTTTACTCATTAATATGACGAGCCAGGCGACGGATGTTATTAACCAAGCAAGTAGTTCAAATACAGAATATTTGCCAACGAGCCGTAACAACGTGGACTATATCACGCAGGTCGTTTTATGTTAAAGTTATGATCGGGGAATACAAAATTAAACAATTTCAGATCTTTCTCAGTTATTGAAAACTACCCACTTTGTATCTGGGATCAGTATAAGAACGCTTCCCTTCTCCTTCACGCTATACAGTCGCAGTTGTATCTGTGTAACAGCCTTAGATCTCAGGATCTCTTTCATGAAATGAATCGACAAGTAGCTTTAACCCTGTTGCATGTGCACTACAGAAAAGCGCAAGCTCGAGTCATCAGTTTGAGAAGATACCTATTAGTGTTAAGCGATTTAGTGCTGAGAAAGCAGAATTACAATGAAGTTCACGCCCTGATCACTCCACTTGAGAGATGCGAGCAGCGATCAAAGTACGCATAACGATTATTTCTCTCAACTTGTGTCGTATATCGGCAAGTTTGCTTAGATGCAGGTCTGGGAAAAACGCAATTGCCCTAACTTGAAAGAGTTAAAGAAAGTGTAGGGGAGTTAATTTCAATAATCGTTTCATTGGGATTACGTCGGGTCAAACCGGATGATGCAAGACTTTTCCTATATTTAGTGTCATGATCCTCTCGCCAATTGTTTCATCAGGATAATTGTTGTGGAACTACTCTTTAGTAAAACAGCTGCCTTCTTATACAACATAAGATATTGATCAAAGACATATTGGACAATTTGAGGTTGCAAGTGTATTTGCTTTTTCCAAAAAAGCTATGCAGCAATCATTTCAGGAGGTTTGAGTCGAAGAACGTGTTTAGCTTGATGTACGGTAAAAACCCTAATTATTTCCTTCTTTTCTTCGTCGCGGTCCAAAACGCTTTCGCTGCTTCTGAG
Source organism: Pocillopora verrucosa (assembly GCF_036669915.1). Taxonomy (NCBI): domain Eukaryota; kingdom Metazoa; phylum Cnidaria; class Anthozoa; order Scleractinia; family Pocilloporidae; genus Pocillopora; species Pocillopora verrucosa. The sequence continues at coordinate 9,435,849 of NC_089322.1, read as the reverse complement.
ACGCAATACCACTTAATGATATATGTCATTGACTAAGCATATGGTTAAGGTACGGGACATTGGCCAACGTACTCTACTTCATGCGGATTGATAACTTTCGTGTCCGTGATATCAGCCGAGTAATATCAGAAACGAGATTTATGCCATCCTCTCGTAGACGTTTCTTTTTTTTCAGTTAAAATTGAATTTATCCTAATGTTTATTTCCCTTCCACCTTGATTGGCTTCGCTATTTTGCGGGAGGGATATGTATTTTAATCGCAAAAGTAAATAAATTTTGTTGATTTCGTTTTGTACCTGTGTTATATTATTGAGTAGAAAGTAATATTACAATGCAGCCAACGCCTTATTTTCCTCGCTTGATTCTAACTATTATCAAAGTATCTGAAACAAATACTTCTTTCACCTTGTGTCGCTGATCTGCAAGCGCGTTAAGATGCATATGCAGGTCTTTCCCTAACTTGAAAGAGTTCAAATAGATTGGCGAGAGACTCGAGCAGCAAGTTTCTGGGAATTTTACCGACAGCGACAAGAACTGCATCGAACGTGATAAACAAAGGTGACTGAAAAAACCAGACTCAATTTAGTCAGGGTGCCATCGTGTTGGTCCGTAACTTAGAATCCTTAGGCGCAGTGACGAAAAAGTATGAAAACATGCAAAGCTACTAGGGGGAAGAAGAAAAATAACAAAACGAAACCATCTGAAACGAGACTAAACGAAATCAACCCCACGAGAAGAATGAAATGATTAATTTTTGCAACCATGTCATTTCGAGTACTGTCATACCTTGCAAACACCCACGGTTTTCGTGTTCTTTAAACCCTTTGATTAACACCTGAAGGTGGAGTAGTTAAAGATAAACTTACCCACGGCCACGACGAGAATTAAAGTGAAACGCGCAGAGATCTGCATCTTCGATGCTATGCTCCTTTGCAAATGAATCGTCGAGAGTAACCAAGGTCCTATTATAATTATCAAAACCGTTTGCCATCGTGACGTCAGCTGAAGGTCTAGACATGCCTGATTTCATGAGCAAGGCTGGTCCGGTTGGCCGGGCTCAAACTATAATGCACAGTCATTTAATTTTTTTACGAGATCTGCAGAGACCTGATTGAATTGTTAGCTAAATCAAATGTCCTCCGTTAAATATATCAATACTGACGTATAGTTTAGCTATGTCATTGTGACTTTTGAGAGATCAAGTGTATCGAGTTCCCAACACTCCAAAAAACGAAATCCAAGTTTATTATCATGATAATCAAAGGGTAAAAAAGAAACGTAGCTCTGACGTTAGCAAAAAATATTATCACTGATATTGTGGACGTCGAACAAAAAGGCAATTAAGAAATAAAATCTTATGTAAATTACATTGTACATACCGAGAACGAAACTAACTGAGAATTACTCCAAATGAACCGATAATCAGAGTAACAATAAATCGTGCAGACAAATTGGAATAAGACATGGTTTGATGCTATTCTGGTTTACAGATTTAATGAATGTAACCGAAGAAGTTACAATTCATCTCACCCCTGATGAAGGCATTAGACAGGAGTGTCGAAACGTTGGGTCTATGAATTGTAACTTCTTCGATTACATTCATTAAATCTGTAAACCAGAGTAGCATCAAACCATGTCTGATTGTCCACCTGGTTACCGTGTGAACTTTAATATAAATTGGAATAAGTCATAACTGACTTACTTTGGTTTAGCCCCTAGCTTTGGTTACGGATATGTAACTTACCACGAAAGCACGTGTCGTTTTGTAAAATAATATAAGCAAGTGATCAAACATGTACGTCTGTTAGGCTGTTATGACCACCAGAAAACATGATCAAAATAGAAGGATAAACAATCGGTAAATAATCATTGAATGTTTCAACGAGTCGCGAGAGTTTTTAAACTTAACAATTGTTTATAAAATACAATTTCAACTACCCAAATGCGCAGAAAGTCGCTGTCTAATTTTTAAACGCCAATCTCGCTGTCGATTTCACTTTTCTCTTTGTCGCTGTTGTAATATCGTTTAAGCGGCTCGTCGTTCGTCGTCATTTCAGCTCCTTCCGCCGTTTCAATCCTTTCATTGCGTAAGCCAAAACAAGAACTTTCGTGTGGGTGAAAGCAAAGGCCAATGCAAGGTCAGTGGACAAACCAAACA
>NC_089322.1:9378691-9428691 GCF_036669915.1 Pocillopora verrucosa | reverse complement strand
AACCGCGTGCGTCGAACGAAGATTTAAACGAAGAAAAAAAACTCCTGTTACTGAATGTTTGTGAATGTTGCGTTTGTGTTATGTTTTCCACGGCGAAATCTATGTTAGGAATAGGTAGCTTTGTTCGTTTCTGTTGCCACAACATTTTATTCCTTCGCACCGAGTGCGACGAAGGTTCTCCTTGGTCAGTGCTCCAGAGTTGCGTTGTTGTAGAGTAATTCCCTAGCAAACCAAAAGCTTACTTTTGACGAAAGAATCAGCTGTATCACGAGGCACGATGATTTTTCGTCGAGAAGTCATCGGGCAGTTTCACTCAAGTTGCTCCTTTCCTCAGAGATTTCAAAGGCAGAGACTATCGTCATCGCGCCGGTCCACGGAAAACGAGTGACTATAAAGTCATTTGGTTCAAGTTTATCTCAAATAAGGATTTAAATAGAGAAAAATGTTTTGAGTTTAAGTGCAGCATTGCAAACTGACCCATTTCGCTCAATGGCGAATAACTGACATCAGCGTTGAAAAATTCATGTTTCGTATGCATCGACTTCTTATAGCAATCGGATTCGCTACCATCTAATTCAATAATATTTGTTTCTTTAATTATCTCGTTGCAGTGCTGTTATCACAATGTCACTGCTACTTTTGCTACTTTTAGTTTCTTTAGGCTTGGGGGGAATTGATGGCTCGAGGGATGGATTTTCGGAAAGCTAGGTTGGGAGAATATACGGCCCCCTCGAGCTTGTGTTTATGTCAGTTTCCACCTGAGGTTTCGCACTGTTCAGGGCAACAGGATATCGGTAAGCTCAGGAAAGGGCTTTAACTTTATTATAAATGATGTATTTCTGTTTTTGAAATAAGATGGAAACTACAACTGGTAGGGTTTTCATACGAAAAGAAAAGTGCAAATGCAGTCATGTGGAAAGACAAAGAGTATGAGTACATCTCAAGCGCGTGAAATGAAAAACAATAAGAGGCTCACCATTCTTCGCTTGCAAAATGTCGGCCGAAAAGAATTTGGAAAATCGTGTACGGTGTGGTAACAAGCCCCTTAATCAGTATTTTTTTTAGCTTAATTCATTCCTTACCTTCTTCTGATTTGACTGGTGGTATGTGTTCGTAACAGACGTTTTCGAAGCCGGTACAGAGAATAAGGCTGATAAAATTGAAAAGAAAATCTCCTCGACGTCGACGATCGCATCCATTTTGGCCACACAGCTACACCCTTAGGAGAGTAGTGTAGAGAAATGCCTGGTGTATGTATATTATTATTGTAGCTAACATCATTTGGCGCTCCGGCCACGCAATATGTTCGTCCTCTCTTCTAGATTTCTCCTTTCTCCACCATATTTGCCGAGCTGTCTTCGCTGTTTCTACGTCACCGCTACGCAACACGTGCGTAATGGGGACACTTTTTGGCCGTCAAATCGTACTTTCAATGCGCCCAAAAATGGTCGTTAGGCACTAAAGCCGATTATTTCTAATTTTAAATACATCTGTCAACTAGAAAAATTCGTTTCATAAGTACTTTAAACACGAATGCAAATAAAAACGCGTGAAAGGCGAAAGAATGCGGGGAGAAAAACGCATAAGATGAATAAAAAGGAACAAATATAAAATAATACGAATAAAAAATAGGTAAAATGATTTAATGAACGAAGGTCAATGTACAAAGAATCTCTCTAGATATGCCTAAATAGTCATTAGAACAAAAAGTCTGCGAGTTCGCTGCATTCTTCTCAGAAGTTGAGGGTAGGTCTGTATTTTCGTATGTAAAATGCTTCGAACAGGCGTGGATTTGCGGGGTCTTTGAAGCACAATGGTCTAAATTTCGATGCCTTTGTGGACTTTGCATTGGTACTTTGAGATGTGTCTCTTTACGGAAGAGTTTTCATTGTTAATGAGGCACGGGGTGGGAGACGAGATGGCCCTTGCTCCTTGCGTAACTAAAATTTTACCTCCTAGGGCTTCAGGACGAGTTTCCGATTAGACCACAGTTCATATTTAGTAGGAATCTTGAAACTTACAAGCTTAATTAGAACTATTTAACATAATTAGGCGCTATAAAATATACTGCTTTAAAGCATAGAAAAAAATTCTTGAACTCTTTGCGGTACTTAATTGGAACAATAGTGATACAATTTGGTTAAATTTCGACTGTTTAAGATGCAGTTTGGTGGCCGCATTCTGAACTCTTTGCAGCTTTGAACTTGAGGTAAACCTCAAGTCTCATCTATCAGTTATAAAAACACGGAAAAATAAGGCAATAAATATCACGCACTGCATCGGGTATTCTGAATGTTATAAACCGATGATAATAGGAAGGGTATCAGCATGATCCATCGGTGTCATTTGAAGAAATCTCTACTCTCAGAAATTCTTTTTAAACTAATGTTCGTTTTTATTAGTTTCGGATTTGGATGCGAGACTATAGCTTAGTAAGGGCAGGATGATTGACTGTTTACGGACACATATATCAGATCATTATCGAACCGTGTTTCATAAAATAACCACTCTTATCTACATAAACAATTATCTAATGAAGTCTACTTGCGTCCGTACATCTTCGTCTGTTTTATTCAAAATTTACTCTAAAAACTTACAGCTTATAATATATGTAAAATATGTACCATTTATGCAAGCAAAGACAAACACAAAAACTTATTCAGTAATGAGATATTGTTCGTTTACAGCGAGTTTCCATCTATCTCTTTATAAAATAAACTAATATTTACAACAGCACGTCATTCTCACAAGAGTCAAAAATGTACGATGTTCGTTAAATGTCCAGCTTTTCTTTTTTTGTTCCTTAGAAGATATGTTTGGCTGCACCAGATTCTCGTCAAAGGAGCATAGCCATAGTAACTTAACTTAGATACACAACATTTCATATTCTTTTTCAAATCACATCGGCGAAAGGTCCCGCTTTCAAAGCCATGTCGCCCTAAATATTGTTTAGGTAATATAATATTATTAACTGAACTGATAACGTAAATTGGCCACCGTAAAGAGTAAAAAATCCGACGTTTCAAGCATTACCTTTTCGTCAGAGCGACGAAGCTCTGAAATACAATTTGAAATACTTCGCTCATAGCCATCACAGATTAATCTGGATTTACATCGGCAGATCTCATCTTATGGTAATTTTGAATAAATATCGCCTTTGAGTCTGCTTTCGAAAGTTCTATACTCGTTCACCTTGTTCGAAGAGCCTCATTCGTTCAAAAAGAATCGAATTAAAATCCAGCGGTTTAAGGATGTCTTCGTACAACAGCGCCAGTTCCTCGTTACTGAGTTTTTTGGCATTCTCCGTAAGACGCGAGTCACTTTCCACTGTAGCGCGGTCGATGGACGTGCACGGCGCGCTGCAAACCCTTAATCGCGGCTGATTTACCTTAGGTTTGACACCAGTTGGATCGCTCCCTCTTCGGTCGCGTTTTTCTTGTTTAGACCCAGTCGTTGTCGTAAACGATCTTGGTTTTCGAGTTTGGTGATCACCTGTAGGCCTCACTGCCTTTGTAGTGGTGAATAACTTTATTTCCTCTTGTCTTTCTAACTCCCGTAGAACTGATGATAAGCTGGGAAAATTGTCGATATCAATGATTCTACTCATTACTTGAATTTGTACTTCGATTTTCCGGTTGCCGTTACAACCAAATCAGTGATAATCACCTTGACGCTGCCCACTTTTATAGGGAACTCACTGCGCTAATTGTTGATGATCTTTGAAATCCCCGTTATCCCGCCGATCAGTTCTTCGCAAACGAGTGAGGCGAATTTCGTTTTTCATCAAATTTTACGTGGTTACCGTTACTAAAGGAAAAAAAGTTTTTTGACAAATATTTCCTTTTGACGTCATTTGAAAAGACCGAATGACGTTAATCGCGTAAGTCTTACGTTTTGCTTATTAAAGAATTGTATTTCTTTCAAGCACATTCACTTAGAAATTCCTCAAAATTCTAGGCACTACTTTTGTGTTAATTCACTTCAAAAGCACTACGTTCATTTTCTTTCGAGATTGATTCTGTCGTATCGAATAAATACAAAGAGCCAAAATTATTTTTGTACCTATTCAGGAAGAAACAGATGTAGCTCAAAAACCCAGGCGATGGCTGGAAATACTCATGCACCGAGATATCCAAATTCTCCTGTAAACAGATAGCAGTTAGGTCAGTCAGATAGTGAAATATTTCACACCTTAACGATATTTTCATTTATTATTTTATAAAATAACAAGTCTACAGACTACATGAAAGAAAGAAAGTGCTAGGAAATAAATTTTCCGCGTGACTGAAAGAGATAATTTTAATTGGTATTTAACCAATCGTCTTCCAACACCTGGTTCCTTTTACACTGCCAAAGGATGAAACTATAGCAACGCTAAAGCTGTCTTTATTGATACTAATTGCTCCAAGTGAACTTACGTCAATGAAATAAATATATCAATTTGTACTAAAACACTAGGTTTGTCGACACCCATTTACTTAACAACAGCAAAGCAAGTAACTATGGCAATACTGAATCTGATTTTAGTTACAGCCAATACTATCATGTCTCCAGGTCAACTGAAGTTCGCATGAGAGAGAGCTCAGTTTAACTGATATCTTAACACCTATTGTAGCAACACCCCTTCCCCTTACGGCAACTGAGCATGTATCCATGGCAACACAATTCTTACCTGTTTCCAAGTTTACTGATGTTGACGAAATCCTTGTTCTGTCGCATTTTGTAATTCTCGCCGCACTTTGTAATAAAATTGTCGAACTTTGTGAAAAACTTACGTCCCTCCTTCAGAGGAAAAAGCTGTCGCAGTCTGTAATAAACTTAGTACAGATGGTCGAAGGGCAATTAGACCCAATACCAACCATCATACTTGTCAATAACAATAATATTAATAACAATTATAATATATATAATTATGATAAAAATAATGATGATGATGATGACGAAAATGATAATTGTAGTAGTAATTGCATGATGATATTAAAGACAACGATGACGATGGTGATAACGGTAATAAGTGCCAACAGCAACAATAATAACAATAATGATGATAAGAATAATATGTCCACTAACGAAACACGACAACTGTGGCGTTTCAGCTTCAAGATCGTCCTGAGGAAGATCTGTATTATCAGATTTCCATACTGTTTCGCCTTCTTTGGGGAGAAAGGAGACTTTATACACAAAATGCTATTACTGCAATTATAATTTTTATCATCATCGTCATATTATTATTTTTATCATAATAATAGGTATTATCATTGTTATTAGTATTATTGTTATTGGTATTGTATTATTGTAATTGAAAAGTATGATGGTTGTTATTGGGTCTACTTGCCATTCGACCATCTGTACTAAGTTTATTACAAACTGCGACAGCCTTTTTCTTTGGAAGTGGGACACGAATTATTACAAAATGCGACAGAACAAGGATGTCATCAAACATGTTTTGATTCTTTTTGGTGGAAATTTTTGTAAAGCATTTATCTTCGATACGTTTCCACTCATTACGAATTACGAAAATGATCTTCGACTTTTCCGGTATTGTTGATTGGTGGTGAATTTATAATGATCGCTTTACTGTTTTTGTTTTGTTGTAAAATTCGAAAGAGCTTTTGCTGGCTTTGGAGATGTTGACTTTGAAATCAGGTAGAGACAGTGAGAGGCCATTGGGTGTCATAATAGTTTTTCGTATCAATACCGGCTGTTTGATTGTCGTCATAGTAACCTGTTCTGTTTTTGTGAGTCGTGGGGCGTACACATAGTAAGTTTGTGAATCACAATAAATATAATTTCCCTGGGCGACATCAGTAGACCTGGAAACAGATAAGTATTAGCAAGCACTAACACTTGACTCAGTGTCGCCATAGTAACGTGCCTTGCTGTCGTAAAAAAAGTCCATGAGATGACGATATAAAGGTGTTTAATGTCAATAGATATTATGTCCTAAAGCGACAACAGTATACTTGGAAACAGTTAAGAATTGGCGATCACTAAGGTGTGATTTAGTGTCACCTTAGAACCTACTTTATTGTCGTAGAGTCACTGGGTGAAAAAAATAACATCATCTCCTTTGGTAACATCAGTAAACTTGGAAACCGGTGAGAATTGGCAATCACTATCACCTGATTCAGTGTTGCCATAGATACATGCTCGGTTGTCGTAAAGAGAAGGGGTGTTGTTACGGTAGGTGTTAAGATATCCATTAAATCCATTTCTTTTGCTAAATTCAGTTGACTTGGAGGCATGATATTATTGGCTGAAGCAGATTCAGTATTGCCATGGTTACTTGCTTTGCTGTTGTTAAGTACATGGGTGTCGGCACATCCAGTGTTTTAGTACAAATTGATATATTTACTTCATTGACGTCAGTTGACTTAGAACAGTTAGTATCAATAAAGACAGCTTTAGCGTTGCTATAGTTACTTGGTTTGGCAATGTAAAGGAACTAGGTGTCGGCAGACAAAGTGTTGAAATACCAATTAAAATTATTACCTTTACTCACCTAGGAGATTTATTTCCTAGCACTTTCTGCATATTAGATGTCGTCTGTAGACTTGTTATTTTATAAAACAATAAAAGAAAATGTCGTTAAAGTGTGAAATAGTGCTTTCATATGAAATAACACTAAATTAGTGCCTAGAATTTCTAGAAATTTCTAAGTTAATATGCTGGAAAGAAATACAATCTAATGGTAAGCAAAACGTAAAACTTAAGCGATTAACGTCATTCGGTCTTTTCAAATGACGTCAAAAGGAAATATTTGTCAAATAACTTTTTTTCCTTTAGTAACAGTAAGCGCGTAAAAATTGATGAAAAACGAAATTCGCCTCACTTGTTTGCAAAGAACTAATCGTCGGGGTAGCGGGAATTTCAATGATCATCAAAATTAGCGCAAGGAGTTCTCTATAAAAGTGGGTAACGTCAAGGTGATTATTACTGATTTGGTTGTGGCGGCAGCCGAAAAATCGAAGTACAAATTCAAACGATGAGTATAATCATTGATATCGACAATTTTCCCAGCTTATCATCAGTTCTGCGGGAGTTAGAGAGACAAGAAGAAATGAGGTTTTCTTCCACTACAAAGGCTTTGAGGCCTACAGGTGATCACCAAGCTCGAAAACCAAGATCGTTTACGACGTTGGTTCCGACGACAGGGTCTAAACAAGAAAAACGCGACCGAAGAGGGAGCGATCCAACTGGTGTTAAACCTAAGGTAAATCAGCCGCGATTAAGGGTTTGCAGCGCGCCGTGCACGTCCATCGACCGCGCTACAGTGGAAAGTGACTCGCGTCTTACGGAGAATGCCAAAAAACTCAGTAACGAGGAACTGGCGCTGTTGTACGAAGACATCCTTAAACCGCTGGATTTTAATTCGATTCTTTTTGAACGAATGAAGCTCTTTGAACAAGGTGAATGAGTATAGAACTTTCGAAAGCAGACTCAAAGGCGATATTTATTAAAAATTACCGTAACATGTGATTTGCCGATGTAAATCCAGGTTAATTTGTAATGGCTATGAGCGAAGTATTTCAAATTGTATTTCAGAGCTTCGTCGCTCTGACGAGGGCTAAAGCTCGAAACGTCAGCTTTGATTTTTAACTCTTTACGGTGGCCAATTTACATTATCAACTCAATTGATAATACTAAATTACCCAAACAATATTTGAGATGACAAGGCTTTGAAAGCGGGACCTTTTGCCGATATGATTTGCAAAAAACCGTGAAATGTTGTAAACTTTAAGTTACTACAGCTATACAAATTTGACGAGAATCTGGTGCTGCGAAACATATCCTCTAAGGAACAGAAAAATTAACATGCTGGACATTTAATCAAAATCATACATTTTGACTCCAATGAAAATGACGTGCTGTTATGAATCGTTTATTATGAAAATGACAATAAAGAAATTGACGGTAACTCGCTGTAACCAAAAGATATCTCAATAATGAGCACGTTTTCGTGTTTGTTCACTTATTTCTTAGATAAATGTCACATATTTTTACATATATTATCAGTTGTTAGTTTTTAGAGTATATTTTGAATAGAACAGACGAAGTTGTATGGAAGCAAGCAGATTTCAATAAGTAATTTTTTATGTAGATAAGAGTGGTTATTTTATTAAAAACAGTTCGAATAATCTGATATATGTGTCCGTAACCAGTTCTTCATCCTGCCCTGACCAAGCTATAGTTTCGCATCCAAATCCGAAACTAGTAAAGTCGAACATTAAAGAAGTAGCGATCTCTTCGAATAACACTGAGGGATCAAGCTGACACCCTTCTTATTATCACGATCATTAATGGAATAAAAAGGTATACAACCTTCGGTTAAGATCCTAATATGGTTTTAGTTATCTGTAGAACGGCTCTTCATACCGCTGTCCTCGCTTTTTGTTCGTTTGTTTGGTTGTTGGTTTTTCTTTCGTTTATTCTATTTAAATGTTTGGTAGATTTATGAGGGGATTATTCAACTTTTAAAGAAATAGCACGTAAACCTCATTACTATTTAATGAGTTTTCTTTCATTTCATTTACGAAAAGAACACCGCAATGTGATCTGCTATTAGTAATGGTAAAAGGACAGAATGGCGTTCAATTCGGTCTGTAATCTGCCCGTAAACAACGCGGTTCTATAAATGTCACCTTGTCTGTTAGTTTTTATGAAAAGAGCACGAGGAACTCCTCAATTTCGACCAAATAGAGTCTCTTGTTGTGGGGACCAGGCTTAGACGTAAACATCTCTTCTATCATTGGGAAGTTCTCGCGTTTAAAGATCACCTGTTTTCAGAAACCTTTTGTTTGCGTTAAGGCGTACCTCAAGTTCAAAGCTGCAAAGAGTTCGGAATACAGCCGCTAAACTTCTCCTGAAACAACTGAAATTTAACCAGATTGCATCACTACTGTTCCAATTAAGTACGGCAAAGAATTCAAGATTATTTTACTATGCTTCAAAGCAGTACATTGTATAGCACTTGATTATATTTGTAAGCTTGTAAGTTTCAAGATTCCTACTAAATATGAATTGTGGTCTAATCTGAAACTCGTCCTGACGACCATAAGACGCAAGATTTTACCTACACAAGAAGCAAGGACCATCCCCTCTGCAGCCCCGTATCTTATGAACGTACAATGAAAACTCATCCGTAAAGAAACACATCTCAAAGTACCAAGACAGAGTCCACAAAGGCATCGAAATAAACACCATTGTGCTACAAAGACCCCGTAAATTTAGGCCCGTACGAAGTATTTTACATACGAAGATATAAACCTACCCTCAACTCCTAAGAGAAATGCAGCGAACTCGCAGAATTTTTGTTCTAATGACTACTTGAGCATATCTAGAGATTCTTTGTACGCTGACACTCGCTCATTAGATCATTTTTCCGTTTTTCCTTCACATTTGTTCCTTTTTATTATCTTATACATTTTAATCCTCGCATTGTTTCGCCTTTCATACGTTTTTACTTTACATTCATATTTAAGGTGCCTAAGACACGAATTTTTTCGCCATTTTCTGGTTGCTAGCTTTAGTTCAAATTAGAAATAATCGGCTTTAGTGCCTAGCGACCATTTTCGTGCGCATTGAAAGTACGATATGACGGCCGACAAGCGTCCCCATTAAGCGCGTGGCCAAAACAATGATATTACATAGCGGTGACGTAGAAAACTATGAAGACACGTTGGCAAATATGGTGGAGAAAGGAGAAATCTAGAAGAGAGGACTAACATATTGCGTGGAGCGCCAAATGATGTTTGCTACAAGAATGATATACATACATCAGGCAGTTCTATACACTATAAACCCACGCGCATTGTGCGAACGTTTACTCATTGTTGTTTGCTTATTTGAAACCCATGCGCAAGGTGCGAAATTTTATTCATCGTTGTTATTCACTGATGGCTTCATCGTACCTCCCTCCCTCCACGCAGATTACGTCGACTCCAGCAGCATGCAACTGTCAGACCCTTGCAGGGCTCCTTAAGGGGCCACAAACTCATAAAAGTCAATGACCAACAGATGAACGTAACTTCTCCTTTACATAAACTAAGAGATTTGATTGGGGGCTAATCGTCCAAAGACTGGGGGCTAATCGTCCGGAGACTGGGGGCTAATCGTCTGGGGCTAATTGTCCAGGGGGCGAGTTGTTTGACATTCCTTTCCAAAGGATGTAGTTGTATGGCAAATGGACGCGTTTCGATCGTCGACGTCGAAGAGATTTTCTCTGCAATGTTGTCAGCCTAACGCTCCCTACTGGCTTCGAAAACGACTGTTACGAACACATACTAACAGTCAAATCAGGTGAGGATGGCCTATGAATTCAGCTAAAAATAATACTGATTAAGAGGGCTGTTACCACACCACACACGATTGTTCCACATTCTGTTCGGCTGACATTTCGCAAGCGAAGAATGGTGAGCTTCTTGTTATTTATTTCACCCGCTTGGAAGGTTATCACACTCTTTGTCTTTCCACATGACTATATTTAATTTGCACTTTTCTTTTCGTATGAAAATTCTATCAGTTGTAATTTCCATATTATTTTAATAACAGAAAAACATCATTTGTAATTAAGTTTAAGCCCTTTCCTTAGCTGACCGATATCCTGTTGTCTGAACAGTGCGAAACCTCTGGTGGATACTGGCGTAATTACAAGCTCGAAGAGGCCGTGTATTATCCCAATTTAGGTTTCCGAAAATATATCCCACGAGCCATCAATTTTCCGCGAGCTTCAAGAAACTAAAACTAGCAACAGTAGCAATGTCATTGTAATAACAGCACTGCAACGAGATAAATAAAGAAACAAATGTGAATGAATTAGAGTTAGCGAATCATACGAAATATTAATTTACAAAAATGATGTCAGTTAGACATGGTTTGATGCTAATCTGGTTTACAGATTTAATGAATGTAACCGAAGAAGTTGGGTCTATGAATTGTAACTTCTTGGGTTACATTCATTAAATCTGTAAACCAGAGTAGAATCAAACCATGTCTGATTGTCCACCATAAATGATGTCAGTTATTTGCCGTAGAACGAAATGGGTCAGGTGGCAATGCTGCAGTTAAACTAAAGAAATTTTTCTCTTTTAAAATCTCTATTTGAGATAAACTTGAACCGTATGACTATAAAGTCACTCTTTTCCCGTTGACCGGTTCGATGACAGCTAATACAGCTCATTCTTTCGTCAAAAGTAAGCTTTTGGTTTGTCAGGGAATTACTCCACAACAACGAAACTCTAGAGCACTGACTAAGGGGAACCTTTGTCGCACTTGGCGCGAAGGAATAAAATGTTGTGGCAACAGACACGAGTACAGCTACCTATTCTGAACATAGACTTCGCCATTGAGAACATAACACAAACGCAACATTCACAAACATTCAGTAACGGGAGTTTTTTTGTTCTAATCTTAACCTGAACACCGCAGGCGAGAAACCGACTTTGTCAGACTCCGTCGACGTCTTCGTTCGCGATCGATGCACGCGGTTCTCCTTCGTAGGGCTGAACTGCACTCGCAACTTCTATTTCTTCTTTGTTACTGAAGTATAATGTATCAAAAGTCTCGGTAGAGCTTGCTGAAAGTAGGTATACATCGCCATCGGTACAAGAGTACTTCAGCTCTGACTGAGACAAAATTACAAGAGATGTGAGAGATTCGTAAGTGTCAACTGAGAGTTTTCACAGTTTTCTACGTCATCACCCGCCAACTCGTCACCAGTCCACCGGACTCTTTTAGAAAAGATAAGAGCACTTTAGGGCCCGAAAAAACCGACTTTCAAGTTTTTCTAAACTTTTTTTCTGTCAGAATTTGTTTGTACTTATAATAAGCTACATGTTTATGCAAAAGAAAAATTCGCGTCATCAGTACTTTAAGACTTACGTGAAATATTTTGCTTATCCCTGGTGATACCGTGGATCGGCGTAAGCTTGAATTTTTAAAATTAATTTACATTAGTTTTAGGCCTCATTTGATCTTTCGTCAGTTTTATTATCTAAAATTCTACTGAAGGAAAACATTCAAGAGTGTGTCCACGAGAGCACCAGGCAGTCGTGCTACATGCCATCTCAACGATTTTAATGAAACCTTGCCAGTTTACAGGGTCTACCCCAAAACTAAAAAAAACAGACTGCTTTCTGCTTTGGTTTTTTTCCGGGGAGAGATAGACCACCCCCCCCCCGGTTTTTCTTGGTTTTCCCCGAGGAAATTGCTTCAAAATAGGTAAAATGTATGAAGCTCTCACTGCGATGGTATTTAACCAATTACTCTGAGGATTTGTACACATATTATTACATCCTTAGTTAATCTTCGCCGCAAGTATCAGTTAATTTGATTGTCGGCTTGTCAATCAACAGAGGCAAATAAACGACTGCGTTTTAAGACTTTTCGATTCATCCAATGATTGACAACTTTGGGTTCAAATATCTCCCCTTGCCAGAAAGCTAGAACACTAATTTTGATTCCCCTTTATAACCCATCATTTCATCTCTAAAAATAATTGAAAAAACCTTTAGGCACCACCGTATTTTTGTCTTGGATGCCTTTTAAAATCTGCGACTGTGACAAGTTTCTCTCTACTACCACAAACACACACTTGACCAAATAAACCTACATTTTTTAGCTCTTCATACAAGATGGTTAATCAAGAAAGGTAAAAAATGTTAAAAACTTTCGAGAATTTTTTTTAGAAATGGAAAATTTCACGTTCAGAGAGATACATGTAGACGAAAAATCGATGGGAATATCGTAGCGTTTCTCTCTTCTTTCGTTTATTACTGTGGAGATTTGCTAAAATCAGCCAATATGGCTTTTGTACGGCACATAACATTTATTAGTTTATTATATTATATGGCTTTTGACTCAATAAAGCACAAAATTCTGCTTAAAGAACTTAAGCTCGTGGGTGGAAATTTTAAATCGCTAAAATGGCTTTCAGTTCTTACAAGGCGCTCTGCACATCAGCGTCTTGCTGAGCAGAAAGCGATCAAGGGAAACGTCCAAGAACATTTTAATACTTTTAACACGTCTTTAAGTCAGTTGCGCAGTTGTGATATTAGAAAGGGATTTTCAAAGACTCCCTCAGCAAGGCACTGAATGAGAAAGATGCACCTCAAATTTTAGAACTTTGAACGACTGAGGTTTCCCGCCGAACGAATAAGAAAGGCCATCGCCACTTCCATTTTTTAAAATTAAATCAAATTTGAACGTAATTTGTTTTTTTTTTTCAATGTACTTTTATTTGTATAACTTTCTGGTTGAATTTGTTTTCATTATTACTATCCGTTGGCTAATATCTTTAACTGACTCATTGCCTTCCTCTCTTTTTTTTGCTACTCACGGCTAACTTTTTTTGACGATTTCTTGTTTCCTTTATATGTTATGAGTTTAGGGGTGTGAAATGCAGCATTCCTTCCTGTTGTTCAGTAAACAATTCTTCTGGTCACGATGTCTGAGTCGAGGCAAACCTTTGCAAATGTAACATGGGCTACAGTTGGGTGGACTGCTCAAATCTGTCATGTGAAGGTGTTAAACACTGCTCAGGTTAGACATTGTCGAAAACGTTAGTCTTAACTGTTCGGAGATATGCTACTTGGTGTTTTTCATGATAACAAGTATTACTTACATTTAGATCGTATTTTATTTGTTTGTTTGATAATTTGTAAATCAGCCGGTAACTGGGGCTAAAATTCTTACCGAAGCATATCTAGATAATTACTGACTGATTTAAATGGCTCTGGATAGGTCATAGTGTATGCAGCGGCTATGACACATGTGTTTGCGATTCTTTATGGCATGGTGCAGCTTGCAGTGTGGCAGACTGCTCCAGTCTCAATCCCTGTTCAAAGAAGGGCGATTGCATTTTACCTAACACCTGCCAGTGTTATCCTGGATATGACGGGGCAGCGTGAAACATGAAAGCTTAACCGAACCTACACGCTCCAGTTTTTGCCGCGTCTGTGTACAATGCCTCACTCCTAGAAAACAGTCCCCCGGGAACGACAATTCTCTAAGTGCAGGCTAGTGATTCCGACACAGGCCGAAATGGGAAACGTTCGTTTTTGATCGACAACAGCAATAATGCGAACATGGCATTTACCATCGATAGCATCTACAGTGATATTCTTACATCGTCGGTGTTGGACTACGAAAGTTCCTCTCCTAATCTGTTCAAGTCGCAAATCGTGGCTTCGGACAATGGATCTCCACGCTAATCAAGCTTTGTTTTCATGTACATCCATGTTGTCGACTTAAACGACAACTGCCCGGTCTTTCACTTTCCTTAAGCGATGTGGTTCAACATTTCGCAAGATACACAACTAGATACCCTTCTGACTGTGGTATCCGCCTGTGATGAGGACAGTGGGCTCAACGGAGAAGTGAGATACACCTTATCAAAGTCAAGGAACGGTGGAGAGTCCTACAAAGTGGGTGAAAAAATGGAGAACTAAAAGTTGGTGATAAACTTCGGCCTGAAGAGTACCTTCTGATAGTTGTGGCAAGTGATCTAGGAAAAGTTTCGTGCTCCAGTTATCTCGATATCTCTGTAAACGTTTTTGCTGAATCAGAAACAAAAACTACGTCAATTACCCGCACGGAAGATATATGGTCTTCTATCTCCTTATGCTGATGTCTAGGAATGTTTTTCCCCCAGTTCTTATTAGATGTTTGAAATTCTCTGTTACTTTCTGTTAAGAAATTCTTCATTATGAATATCTTTCTAACATGCCTCGTGGTTCGACGAGCTAGTGCCAATTGTTGAAGGAGTAAAATTTTTCGTGGCATCTGTTGATGAAGTGCTAACAATTTCGAAAAGATTGGATTAAGCAAGGGGTGAATTAGTGAAATGATATCTAACCATTGCAAAGGAATTTAATACTCGTCAGTAGAAGAACATCTTAAGAGCTAATGTCAACGTGCATCAGACAAACGGCGGCAAGTCACCCAAATTGTTTTCTCTTCTACTTTCATATTTTGTAGCCCAATATGTCCTAATAATTGTGGTGTAGTTTTTTTGTGAAAATATATTTTAATTTTTGACCTTCGGTATTTCTGTCGGCATAATCCTTTGTTTTATCATCTAAACTTAATCCCCTGTCATTATTGAAGCTGGCAAAGAAATATTTATTTTTTGGTGAATATTTTTGTCCGACATACTTTTTCTATGTCAAAAAGTAGCATCAAAACAAAGACAGTTTTAACAATGCCCGAAATGACAGAATCTACTGAGCTTCTAGCTTTTAAAAGTCAAAAGGATGGTTACAAAGTTACTGTAAAAATTTCCTTGTGTATTTGTGTTGTTATATTGTGAGACGAACTCAAAGTCCGGCAAAATTTACTTGTTAGCGCCTACTTGTCACCACCGTTTATTGGCATATCGAGGCATAAATCACCTCAATTTGTGAAAAAAATCTAACATAACACTCTTATTTATGATTTTATAAGACCAATAAGCTGTTTCGGCTATTATATCACGCTTGAGTATTACTTATTGCCGGGAGCCCAGGTTTTAAGATGTGTTTTCCCCTATCCATTTATATCAGAAGCTGGTCACGCAATAATCGATACCAACACAAATGAATATTTACCCTGTATGAAGATTTTTGTGTATTTTGAATGGACAGTATTACAATATGTTACTTTTGTGGTCGCTAATCGTTGTTTCAGTAGCAGCGTAGTAGTTCAAAGCGGGTTGCTTCAACGCTATTGAAATTTATAGTGTTCTGGCAGGAGAGCAGAGCGTGATGCTCTGGGAATAAAAACTCTTTGGGGCCTTGTACATGAAGTCTACAGGATATCAGAATGAGTTTTGTTCAAGAACGAGTTCATCCCGGTTGCCACATGATACCAGAGTAAAATTATTCGAAACGAGTCTGATGCCTCCTTGAAAAGAAAAAAAGGCTTGAACAGAAGACATCGCAAGATCTTTGGCTATGTTACAAAAGAATACTTAATGCACTAGAAGTGCACGGATCGAGTTCTGGATGCACAAATGCAGACGTACAGTTATTTTAATCCCTACCAAATTATGTCAAGACGAACAAAACAAAAAAAAGCACAGCCGTCCTGCCTCGAAGCAGGACAGATTTTGTCAGCATAAAAATCTGAGAAATCAGAACCTAAAAGTTTTTATAAGTAAATAATCAGTTCACGTGAATTTTTCGAGGTGAGACTGACAGCTCGTAGTCGGCAAATCACATCTTTTGTTGTTAGGTGCTGACAGGGTTGGTGGGGGAGGGTGGGAGAGGAGGCGATCGGAAATGGGTGAGGATGCTTGTGGTACCTTTCAGTGATCAAAATCAGTGATCTTGTACCTTTACGGTGTCTCAAACTTTAGTGGACTACCAGATACCCAGCTGGCACCTTTAAGGGTGTTTTTCGCTCAATAAAATGCCTGAAATAAGCATTACTAGGAAGATTTGATCTGACTTGAGCCTCTGGAGCATATCGATAGAGGAGTTCTTATTTTTGAGATTTTTTAATTTTTTGTGTTTAAATTGGTACTTTTTAGGGGTAGATATCAGTTGTTGCCACTCCCAAACGGATGAGTCAGGTACCTTTTATAATTTTATAGAGGTCGTTTTCGAAACTCCCGGCGCGCATCCTCGCTCTCTTGTGTATAGGGGTTCCCGGGGGGGTGCTGATATGTGCTCCCGATCGAGGCCTAAGTCTGACGGGACGCGTAATTTGCGTCTTGCGTACTATCTGTGGAACACGCTTGCCAATACCCAAATAGGCATTTGGAATCGACTTAACCCTACCATCTCCGCAGGTAACTTCAAATGTCTTTTTTACAACTGCGCAAGGGAACGACCTGAGATATGCCACGTCGGTCTTCTCGATAACTATACCCAAACGTCCTACAAGCGAACGATTTAAATGAACAGCAAATCTCCTTGTTAGCATGTAAGATGAGACGCTTATACAACGGATCAATTGGTTAAACGGTGTGTAGCTTGCCAATCGAATTGACTTTTGTAAACATTCTTTGTTTTCCGCCGGCAAAGGAATCATTGATGGATCTGGACATTTTAGTTTTCTGAATACCGTAATTCTTGGAAGGTTTTTATAGATATGAAAAGAGAGGAAAAAAACCCATCTCTTCGTAATTCGAAGGCTGATTCATCTTTGAATTTGTGTCACGCTTGTCATGCAACTAATATAATAATGTGGAGAAGATTTACGAACTGTAAATTAAATCTGGCTAAAATATGGTAGAGCATAACTTGATCACCGAAATAGCTAATAAAATCATAAATAAATAAGGTAAGAGGTTATGTTAGATTTCTTTACAAGCTATAGTGATTTATGCCAGTAAACGGTGGCGACAAGTAGACACACCAGGTACACTTCATAGTCGCTAGCAAGTAAGTTTTGCCGGACTTTGAGTTCGTCTCATGATATAACAACACAAATACACAAGGAAATTTTTACAGTAACTTTATAACCATCCTTTTGTCTTTTAAAAGCTAGAAGCTCAGTAGATTCTGTCATTTCGGGCATTGTTAAAACTGTCTTTGTTTTGATGCTACTTTTCGACATAGAAAAAGTATGTCGGACAAAAATATTTATCAAAAAATAAATATTTCTTTGCCAGCTTCAATAATAACAGGGGATTAAGTTTAGATGATAAAACAAAGGATTATGCCGACAGAAATACCGGAGGTCAAGTAAATTCGTTACATGAGGTCACACAAGTCGGGTAATATGTAGGGTGAAAATTTGCATATTTGAGCGGCTGAACGAAAAATATCGTTTCTCGAAAAATAAAATATATTTTCACAAAAAAAAAAATACACCACAATTATTAGGACATATTGTGCTACAAAATATGAAAGTAGGAGAGAAAACGAATTTTGGGCGACTTGCCACACTATTTCAAATTTTTTGGATGCTGACATTCTGCAATATTCTCCAAACTAACGATAGCAGAGCTTACAGTGCGCGCAGCGTAGCCCCATAATTATACGAAATAGTAGTAACCCATTAAGCCGAGAAAATTTAGACATGCAACCGAACGACCGACCCTACAAGGTGCTACTTTTAGCATGCGCAGCCAACCGTACGTCGGGCACTACCTTAGCCATTACTTAGTGGAAGAGTAAGGGAGGAGGTAATTGCGTGCATAACTTGGATACCCCATTAATGTGCGCTAGGAGACACCGGCAGATGACAATGAAGTGCGCATACTCGAATGTCGAGCTTCAGTGCAGCGTACTGCGGGCACACGGTTAAGAATTACACGAAGGCTTCACGTGGGCTAGGGGGTGTCGAGCCGCGTAAGCAAAAAATTTGCAACCCGCGTTTTGAGCGGGATATGAAACTGGTGAGGTTGAAGTTGAACAGTAATTCTCAGTATTTTGGAATTTCTAATCAACTCGCAGAGCTACAATACCAGCAGAGCTAAAGCTTTGTCAACAAGGGGAAATTATTATACTTCAAGTTCGTGGAGAGAGGGTTTTGAGTGAAAATAGCCGGAAAGAAAGAGACAGAGCGACCGAAAAAAGCAAGGTGTAGAGCGAGTCGAGAAAAACGTGCAAGAAAGTTAGAGAGGACACCAAAATAGATAGAAGACGGCGAGAGGAATGCGAAAGAGAACAAGAAGAGATATAAGTAAAAAGGCGAATATCTAACGAAAAGCAACGTGTCTCACAAAACATGGATCCACGTTCTCTTCGCTCAACATCTCGAGGCGTACTTACTGCTCGGGTTATGATGAACATGCTCGCAATACGACAAATATTTTTCCTAAGGCTGGAAACTGAAGAATCAATCTCTGAAATTGATAGTCGTCACATTTTGGAAGAAGCGTCCGAGCTGTGATTGTGTAATTAAACGGATTCCTGGCAATTTCATCTCACAAGGATGCTGGTAAGCACATGGTTAGCGTAAATTATTGTTGTTACCATTTTTGAAATTCAAGAGCCGTTTTTCAGAGTCCGTTTCTGTGACCTTCCTGGATATATTTTTCTGTTGAATTCATTGAGGTACAATCTCGGAATTTCATAAGTGATTATGAACGATTAATTCGTATAGGCACCATAATATCCTTTTAAATGTTGCAAAAAATGTGATGAGAATCTTACGTTATGAAACAATTGAAAAACCTTTTGCTAGCAGCTTACGTCTGTAATGTGTAAATGTTCATGGGAAATGCTTTTCCTTGAAAGCGACGATACAGAAGTTTTTAAAGCTGATAGATATAAGCTGTTTGCAAGTAATGAAAAGCAAATTGACAATCATACCTTAATGCTTCACATGCTTAGCTCAAGCATGTCAGTTGTGTGTACCTACCATTGTAGAGGTGTCTTTAAAAATATGTTTTGGTGCGGCTGTTGTTCTTTGTTCATCTTTGTGGCCAAAAAAGCTACTTAAGGCACTAAACCTCAATTTTTATGTAAAGAAGGGACCCTTCAAGGTGTAAGAGTAGTAGACCATAGAATGATGTTTACTAGGCAATTGCACTTACCAAAATTATATATTCAAGCAGTACTTTACATATATAAAACTGATTACATGATGTCTTTAACCCCTTACACCCTAACATCAGTATGCATATTCTCCATACTATCATCTATACATTTCCTTATGTGCTGGCAAGGAGAATTTGTTTAACAATCACAAGGTTCTTCAGTTGAATATTGTTTCCTTTATTCTCATGACCTTAATGTTTGATTCAGGGATGATATTGAAAAGAGAAATTAGATGCTAGTCACTCTTAGGGATTAAAGTGTTAATAGCTACACATTTTATATGCCCCTTGCATTCATTGGCAACAAAAGTTAGTTGTTGTTAGGATAGCAAATAAACAAATGAATAGAAGACAGCAAAATGAGGTAAACTGTAAACTTAGTCGACCACATGATAGAAGAAACACAACAGTATACTTAAGAAGAGAAACTTGGATTGTGCTAGTTAATTTTCTCTATTGCCCTCCACGTTTTTTATTCAAATAAAATTTAATCAGAAGTAGGATTTTCCTGCAATTTGTCAAATTACCAATGTGAACTTGATTCTTCTCAAATGTCAGGTGGTAAAAGATAGACACTAAGAATAGATGTCCATAAGAAAAAGTACACACCAAAAAAAAAAATTCCCACTGAAGTCGTGGTGTGATTGGTTTGTTATATTTAGAATGACAAAAGCAGGAAAAACACATTGAGCTTTTTCTTATTCCCCAGTAAGTTAATTATATTTTGGATTCTACGCTCAAACTGGGTGAGGATAAAGTAATTCATATCATGCTTCATTATGGTTTGTTTACTTGGAAAGGTAATTGTTATTAAAGTTTACAGATGTTTTGGTTGCCATCCCAATTAACCCTTTAACTCTTAGATAAAATCTGTAATTCTCCTTGACTGTCAACCATACAATTCTTACAGTGTTAGTTCAGAGAATTTACTATTGGATCAACTAGTTATCCCCAAATTGATATTTGTCTTTATTCTCATCACCTATCTGGTTGATATTGTAGGGAAAAATTCTTTCTTGGTCACTCACGGGAGTTAGAGGCTTAACATTCATAACAAAGTTTCATTGAACATAAAATGTTTCAAGAACTTTTTCCCTTTCTCTTCAAAACAATTTATTACTTCTGGAGCACAATTAACCCTTAAACTCCCAAGATCTCATTGGTAATTCTCCTTACTTTCTGCCGTATAGTTCGCGTGATGTTAGTTTTGAGAATTTGGTATTGGATCAACTAATAATTCCTTAATTAATATTTTTATTTATTTTCATCACTTGTCTGCTTGATACTGTATTGATATTTTAAGGAGAAATTATGTCTTTGTCACACATGGGAGATGAAAGGATAAAGGAAGCAGTTTATTAAAAAAATTATATCTACTCATTTAGGTAATTATTTGAAAATATATGAGTAACATTTGATGTTTTCACATGTAACAGGATAATCAAGCTGAAGATAGCCCCAGAAAGGAGTGAACTCCACTGTAACAATCAGGTGACTAATTTGGAAACTTGAGCGCTTAGAAAATACACCTTGGCTTGCAATTTTGATGATTAAAGTTTTCTGGGGTAATTGAAATTCACCTTCCACATGACCTGTATAGTCATACGCTATGAGATAACTTAAGAAAAATGCGTTTTTGGTGGTAAAAGTATTTTAAGTTCAGCACCACCTAGTAACAACAATTAATGATTTCCTGTAAGCATGAATGTTTGGGAGAAGTTATGGTGGAAATTGACCTTTTTTTGCTGGGGTGCATAGGTTCTGATGGATGTAATGTATATCTTTTAACTTTCAAACTTTTGACTTTGTATTAATTGTAACTGTTAACCATATCTATATCTGTGTACCTTAAGCCCTCAAAAGTTGAAACAGGTAAATCAATAACCTGACTTCCTTTGTTTGGGAATTGTGTGATTGTATAATTTTGCTGTGTAAGTTAGCACATTGTAACATGTAATATTATTATTCAGGTAGCATTAAATACTCTTGCTCAAGCTTTCATCAATGCATGGTTATTCTCACCAAATACCCAAACTAAACATTGATATCTCGAAATGGTCACAATGTATGTGAGTTTCAAAGTGTGGAAATCTGGAAAAGCAAAAATCCTCCCCTAATTAGTTAATGAGGGCCCTCTTGTTTTAATTCGTGTTTTTACTTTGACCAGCCTTCTCCCCTGTAATGCTTAGGGCACATAGATGAAGATAACATTTTTTGCATTTTGACGCATGAAAGTTAAATTAGTTGGCGTCCACATAATGCACAAAGCAATAATAAAAATGCCTTATCTTTATAGGTTAAAAAATTAGAATAAGAGAGTTGTGCTGACCATATCTTACTCTTTATCCTCCTTTGGATATTTATCCGGATAACATAGTTACTAAAAGTCTCATTCACTCTCAATTTTCACTGAGCTCGTGGAGAGATGATAACCTTAGCCTGCCCTCTTACCACAGATAGTTCTCTTGGGCATCATCACTACAAACCTGTCTAATTTGTACATTAAGGTAACTGTTCCAGATGGACTAATGTTAAAAATTGGTTGTGAAAATTTCTTTAACCTGTCGTCATATGAATGTTTGACTTAAGTTTACCTCACTAACCAACATGTAAACTAAATAAATAGAGACGTGAAATTTATTTGTTCTTTTGAGGTGTGCATAAAAATTTCAAAGTCATCACAGGCTTGAACTACAGGTTAACAGGAAATCTGCATATGTTTTCAACATATAAACCCAGGATTATGACTAACTTTATTGGGTGCCATAAAGGTACAGGTAAGTGTTGTAAAAAAGTTTGCTTAGCTTTTTCATTAGTAAACATTTCTTTTTCTAAGAATGTTGTTTATCTGACCTATGCTGAATTCTAACTTTTCAACCAAATTTTCTTCTGTTTTGAAAATTCTTAGATCTCCCAGGATTAGTTAATATTCATGTAATTAAAATCATTGCATGAACTCTTGCAGATGTATAGCACATTCGATTTTTCCTCTGATCCTCTTAACATTTTATCATGGGTAGGGATTGGTATCAGCCATAAAATCTAAGTCAAATTAAAGTTTTGTGCACTGTCTATGTATCAAATTTATATAATAAAATACTCTATCCTTCTTAAAACCAGTTTATCAAAATAAGAATAAGTTACCAGGCACAAGTATGGCTTTCACAATGATGGTTTCCAGGTTTGAAAAAAAGTCATTACCTACTAAAGTCCTCAGTTCCTTAGCCCTGAAAGCTCAACCTCATCAAAACATTGCTAACAGGTACAAGTAACTAATTAATGATACAGACGAGAGAGCCTATTCCCAAATACAGCCTCCTCAATCCTGTTAGCTTATTTTGGACATGGCATTTCAAACATTATTTCATGTTAACTTGTTGCAAACAACTCCATCTTCCAGTAATTCAACTGATGGCAAACATAAGAAAATTCCATCTAAAAATTTTCAACACATTTAGCATGGCCAACAACAACATCAAATCAACTTTTAAACTCAATAGAAAACTTGATTGATGCTTGAAATTGATTTCGGTGATATGGAAATGAAATACAGGTATTATCTCAAATTTTTTGAAGACCTCTACATTATATGCAGTTACACCTGAGGTTACCAAGTTAATTAAGATAAAATATCAGAAAAAGACTTCGTGTATTTCCATCCAGAGGACAATCATGAAACATAAGAAGCCGAAAGCGGCGAAAAAGTTTTTAAAAATTACAGGTTCAAACATGAGTGGAATATTACTTTTCTATTTAATTTTCTACGCTAAACAGAGGAGCTTGAAACGATAGGGAAAAACGGTGGAGAAAGCAGTCATACCTGGAAACTTCAAGAGAATATATGAGAGAAGCCCATCGACTAGTGATGTCTTAACGCAAAGTAGTTTGCCGTCGTTTCTTTCAATTTTGGCTTAATTGTAAGTCGCGCTTAATAGAATATAATTTCAACTGATGCTGACATTATGCACTTCATCTGAAGAAGAAAAAATTCCCTATCTTCGAAAACTTGCTCAAAAAATTTGGTGCAGCGACTTGGCAATTTGTGAGAACATCGTCCCTAGGTTCCAAGCCTCGTCTGGTCTCTTATCCCCTTGAAGAAACTCTTCTAAAGTTTATGCTGAAGAGTTTTATTACAGTTTTTATTAGGTAAAATGAAGGGCTGGAAAATAACCAACAAGAGCCCCGCTTTTAGGCCTGGCTGAATCTATATATTAGCAAAACATATCGATGGATTAAAAAAGCAAGGACCGATAAAATTAATACTGACATCACTAATTTCTTTCTTCCTTTCTTCCTTTCATGCATTGATCACCTTATCTATTACTATTTCACTGTTTTTTTTTAACTTAGCAGACTTAGATAGACAATTGATGTGTTAGCTCTATACTGTTCGAACTATATTTGAACGCCGTCATCCTATACCAAATATAAAGTATCGCTGTGATTGTGTATAGTATAGTAAGATAAGTCACGTTCGAATTTGACTTGCCTTACATCATTATTTCAGCTCAGACTAGTTGATATGTGACCATAATTAAAGATCATATATTACTAACTAAAACGTAGTAATAGGAAACAATCAGGTAATATCATCCGTGACCGTACAAAGTAGAATGCAAATGACGCATGAATAGAGTACAAATATCCTGCGACATTGAACGGTTATTTGGACAGTTGGTTATTTTGTACTGCAAACAAAAACTACGCTTCTTTACTCGCTTTTTTTCCCCGTCTTTGAGAAATGAGAAGAAAAAATTAGCTGAAGAAGAACTTATTGGATTATGAAAATTTTCTATTAGACTTTTTGGTGTGTAGTTTCGTTGAGTATTCATTTTTTACTCTATGGCCTCGTCAAAATACGGCACGACTCGTATAAATACTCAGAAAAACTACACACTAAAACGTCTAATAAGATTTACGGATGCTCACTGCTTGTGCTCTGATCTCCCCCTTCCATTTAGAGAGGACTAAAAGGAATCATATAAAGACCTTACAACTCAGTAGAAATTTACACTAAGAACGAGCCAAGTCAATCATTCCTTAGTCGGAAGGTAGAAACCACGAAAAAAAGGAAAACAAAGAGAAATTCTCCAAATAACGTAATGGGGGTTACTCGGCTTTTAGTTAAGATTAAAGCTTTTCCATAGTTCCTTTGAAAAATTAATTTTATATTGAAGGATTATTTAACAAAGGATGTCTAACTCATTTTGTGAGAAGGCCCACAGCCAGGTGTACAAGAAAAGATTAAAGGTTAACTGACGGCTACAAGGTCACTTTTTGGAATACCGATAAAATGCCTCAGGTAACACATTGAAACAGATACAAGGTGCTTCGAATGCCTCTTTGTGCCTTTTTTCGCCTGGAAAACTGTCCTAAATGCAGCTTCGTGAGTCATCCGCCGTAAACGCTTTGATCATGTGATCTTATACGTCACACACGTGTACATTAAGCAAAGTAAACATGGCGGATAATAATTCGAGTAAGAGCAGTTCTATTTCGGGGTCTGATTATTCGGATTTTGAGGCCTCGATGGAAGGTGATTATAGTGAAAGGGGTTATAAACTTTTCGGTGAAATCAGGCACTCGCGATTTACACCGCTAGAACGAACCTATAGTAAAGCACGAGAGTCAGAAGAGGAATTGCCGCCGCCTCAATCAAGAAAGCGAGAATGGTGAGTGCATTTACGTTTGTAAAGAAAGTATCTGAAAATCAGTCGCTCATTAAATGTAGGAGCGCCGGATCAAGTTAGGAAAATCAAACGTGCAGACTCTTGAATACCGTGGGAGCGAAGTGTTTTTATGCGACATACAAGCACCTTCCGAAGCTAAGGTTTCACTGACCGAAAATATAAACGTACACGCTTGTGGAAGCGAACTGGGTGGATTGTACATATCTCACGCGATTGAATCGGTCTTAAGTTTTCCTGTGTTGAATCTGGCGAGCGATTAAAGATTTCTCGGCTTTCATTTAAAAGCACGATGTAGCAGAAAATAGTATTCGCACATGTAGAATTGAACATTCTCTTAATATACAAGCTCACAGGATGGGGAAATAAGAGAGATCAAATGGTGTTGATTTTTTTTTAACAGAAAAAAAAGCGCTTTCACTACTCCATTTATTTTTCTGATTATATAAGATGCAATATGGGTTTTCTCAGTGTGAAATAAAAGGTTGTGGTTAAACTTTGTGACTTCATCGAGCCCAGATGTTTTTCACCCTTGCGTGTCTTTTGGGGACTACACTCTTTCGCGGTATTGTCGTTCACGCCTAACAAGAAATCTTCTCCCGAATATGTGTCTAAAATAGAATTCATCCTCTTTTAGTCAAGTGACAAGTAAAGCGTTTTCGAGGTATGCATGAGTATATGCACCATTATGAGCCAAAAATGATGAAGTGAAAGATTCGTTCGCAATTAAATCCCGGAAGACTGTTTGGAATAGTTATTCACCAGCCTAGGTCGCAGTCCACCTCGAGAACAGCTGTGCCCACTGTCATTAGTACCGCTTTTCCTGATTTCTGATTGGCTGTTTCTAATATCTTCTTTTTTTCTGATTGACTGTTGACATAACTTAGACTTTTTTTTTTCTTTTGTGAGCCTCTCTATCAAAATGCAAAAATTAAGTAAATATCCTCAAAGCTGCCTTTCCCCGTTTAGTGGTGCCGGGTCAGATGAAGCTTCATTCTCTCTTTGGTTAATCTGTTGCACCCTCTGAAAGACCATCGCCCATAAACTTTTAATAGACTCACCCATCTTCCCCCCCCCCCTCCCCCCAACCATCTCCTACTCAAAAAAAACTTTCGACAGCACTTTAGACCACGCAACCGGACAAATACAGCAAGGAGGGAACCCTGATCCCTTTACACGCAAATACGCACGTATCGTTTTCGCGTAAACAAACGCTAATGAAGCTTGAATTCAAATTTGTTTTTCTAAATTTTTGAATTTACCCTCTTTTCTTTAATTGTTTAAAGAGGATCGTGTCAGGAAAATAATATGCTACAACACTATTGACTATCTTTAGCGCCGTGGTCTTCTCGTGATTCATTTTATCAGTATCGTTGTTGTGGAAATTTTCTTTCGGAAAAAAAGCTGCCTTCGTTAAAATCGTCAAAAATCGATCGCAGTAATGGCTGCAAGGAATTTTACCTTTGTCACCAAGCCACGAGGCAAGTGGTTTGGAAAATTTAAGTGGAAGAACGTTTTTGGCTCGTTGCTCGGTGCACGATATGCCCTCTACCATCTTTCCTCCTTCGACTTGCTCTGACAAGCTTCGCCTCCTTTAGCGCAAGTACAACGTGCTCTACATCACGTAAAACCCTCTCACGTCCGTGACAGATACTATACAGAAAAGGAAAGCATCTTCGTAGCCACAGAAGAGAGATAATGAGGCTTTTAAGTTGACTTGATGTATCTCAGTTCAAGAACAGAACTTAACACACGATCCAAATGAAACCCCTTGAACAGGCTATCTATGATGATATAATAAACGAAATTTTTTTCATCTTTTGACCGCCGAGTTACATTACAATCTATAATCCTAATTGAGTGTACAGGACATGTGGCATTCACAAAAAATTGCAATTTGCCATCAATCAGTCCTTCGACAGAGCATCGATTGGCTTTTAATTAAATGGTATGAGGCTTGAAACCGCTTAGTAAAATACTTAGGAATTTCAAAGCGTCATTAACTTGGGTCTATAGACTTCACGGCAGAACAATGCAAAAGAAGATAGGAAAACAATGACTTGAATCAGCGGATACTTTTATTTTCAGCCTCTTTTTACTTCGAATCTTTGAAGGTTGCTTACCATGAACAGAACAAAAATTTATCCTTGTCTTGTCCGACACAACTTTCGAGAAATTACTTGAAAATATTTAGGTCACACAGTGTCTTCTTTTTGGTGTTCTCGTTCTCTTGTTGTTTGGAAAATGCAATTACATCTTCGTCGCTTACCAGGACAAATCTTGCTGCCAAAACAAATATTCTGCAGGACAAGCAAACCAGGCCCAGTCAGCAAAGTTTGAAAAATCAGGAATTGTACCTTTCTCAATATTGTCACTCGTGTTACATATGAAAAATACGCCACTTGGATTCCGGATGTAGTGGTCGTATCGATTCTACGAGTGTTCTAGTTCTTGATCAAACTCTTATTACACGCCCATGTAATAAATGATGATATGGGGTTGGGGCACCAACACATTGCCGAATACTGCACGTAATTGAGACTGAATTTTTTTTGTAACTTCTGACCATAATTATGTACATTTATCATGAAAAGTAAAATAAATAAAACCCATGCCCTTGACCTATATCAATACGACAAAGGCTATTTTAGCCTTAACGGAAAAAAAAAAATTCTGTTAAGATTATCAGAAATTAGGAGAGTTAGAATGGAGAAGGATTAAACTTCTAAACACGGCAGAAACGATACAAATCAAACTCTTAAAAATCTTTAATAAACACTATACCAACCGTAAAGGTGCCACTTTCACATATTTTTTAAACTGTTTCTCAAACGTGTCTACTCAATAAATGTGAATATCACGAGGAAAATCTAAGGCAATATAGCCAGTGAAGTGTGAAATAGAGATTATTTGATAGGCCATTTTCGATAAATTGAAATTCAAACTTGGCTCCGTTACTCGTGGGAAAGAAACAAAAGCTTGAGTGATGATTCATTAATTTCTCTTGTTTAATCTCCCCCTAGCCTAACAGCCATGTTAGAATTTTAGTGTATCGGAAATGGCCTATTTAAGCGAGTCAAGCTGTTCTTTCGCCTTCACAAAGGCCTTTATACAAACCTTCAGGTGTTTTTTTCTTAAATGTAAATATCAAGAGACATTAAATGGAGTAGGTGGAGATGAGGTAAATATACAAGTATATCGAGTTGAAGTCAATCTTTTTTTAAAACTAGACGAAAATTACAGTGACATGATTTGAATCGCAATGATATAAAAGTTTATACTACCTTGAAAAGAAAGAGAGTCACAAACTTAGAAGATGCAATACATGATCTTAACACTGAAAGTAGGCCATTTTCGAACTATCATCAGCATATTTTTCAAAACGAGGCCTGGTACTTATCCATTCCCATGAAGTCGAGTTTAATTTACATGTGAATGAAAACTTATAATCACGTGAAAGGACGAGCACTGGGACTCGCTTTCAAAAAGAAACTAAAACTAATTCCAAAACGAGTCTTTAATAACACTGAAAATTATTTCAAAAATACACTAACAAAACCATCACAAGACACAAACCTTGGCTCAAATCAAGGTATGATTGAGATATCCAATTTTTTTTACAAATTCTTCCTATACTCGAGAATCACTTGTACCTCTTGCATATGTTGACGAAAACTTCTTATAACAAAATTGAAACATTGAAGTACGCGACAAAGTATCTAAAGTACTAGACAATGGAATCTCTGCGACACACGCGACGAACAGACAAGTATCTGGCTCACGCTACCAACAAAGAAATCGAACAATTGATAAAAACGTCGACTAAATAACTGACTCAAAAGATCCTAGCCAAGCAAAACATACCGTTAGTTAACGATATGCTGCTAATAATTCCATGCGATCTAAATAACAAAAGGGTGCTAAATCGTGGCACCCATAGACATGATGTATTGACTAATCACAAGAGGAACAACGGATTACAAATCAAATATCCCTAATGACTGAGTCGGTCGAAAATATATTTTGTGTTCACCTCAAAAGTTTAAAATTGATATGGAAGTCTAGTGTGCACTGACGCCACACACTTCTGCTGTGAAAGATAATGATAACAAATTGTCTAATCTACCAGACTAGTTTTACAAACACGCTGGCTTAGATCATTCTTTCATCATAAAAATGCAGAAGAAACATTTCACATCACTCATAAATATATCTTGATGCCTTTACGAAAATGAATGAACTTGTAAGAGAAAAATAAAACTTTGGCTAGCTTAGAAGTGTCTGCTTTCAAACTACAGTGGCTATTTGGTCTAAGATTTTCCTCATGACGTTTACACTTCAGAGGACACAAGAAAAACAATATCAAAAACACATGGAATTAGTTATCAGAGTTGAAAAAGGGATTATAAACTGTTTCTAATTTCTTGCGTTTGATTTGAATCGTTTCTGCCATATTTTAGATTTTAATCCTGCTTCATTCTAGTTTTCCTATAATTTGCCTTTCCAAAAGCGTATTTATTATTATTTTTTGGTTTTGTTTGTTGTTTTTTTTTAGTTAAAAATAGCATTTGTGGTGACGATATCGGTTTGGGGAATGGGTTGTTTCATGCCCTTTTTTTTCATGGTAAATATACACGAGCAAATACTGGCAGCTATTTATGAAAATACTTCAGTGACAATGACGTGCAATATTTTTCAGTGTGCTGTTGCCCCCAAACCCATATCATTTCGTACTGTAAGGAGAAATATGTTTATGCGAACCTCCCAAACGCACCACTATGAGTTTGACGGCCAAACGGCTGACATAGGAACAAACAGATTTGAGCTCAATATTTGCGATTTTTTGGGAACAAACAAACACGAAAAAAAAAAAAACAGGAATGAACAACAGTTAAAAAATACAAAGAAAATAAGAAAAACTACAGTAGGTCTAGAACAAGTGCAAATAATAGATGGGAAGGAAGTGACATGATTTACAACATTAAATATGCGAAACACTGTACAAAATAAAATGTGAACTATTAAAAAAGCAATTTAAACCTAAACAGAAAATTGCATGACAGGGCTAACACAACAATAAATTGTGTGGTGAAGAAAAGTGAACTAAATTTAGATAAAAAGTGCAAGAAAATAAATAAATAATTTTAGGGCTGGTCAAGAATAGACAAGCAGAGGCTCGGCAAGTTGTGATACTGTTGCTTAGCAAACCAGCTAAATCAAAAGAATAACTAAGCAAAAGGTAGCCAATTTATAAGAGATTTAGAGAAATTATAGAAATTGTTCTAGCTAAAAAAAGGGAAAGGCGTAAAAACTGCTCATGCTCGACAACAGGATTTACCTGGAAATTGGAGATTTGGGTAGGAGAAGAATACTTGGGAACACTACAACTATACAAAACAAAGAAGATGTTGAAGGAAAGCTAGAAATTTAGCAAAATAACAAAATCAATTTGCCACAAGTTAATAGCATTAAAAATATATTGAAAACAACAAAAAAAAATACGTTTGAGTGACCTTGACACATTTGTACGTGACCAAAAAAAGATTTAACGAAAGCGATCCCCAGCTTAGCCGGCGCCACCATGATAAAGGGCGACAATGAAAAAAAAAAAAAAAAAAGAAAAAAAAAGGGTTTAAATAAAAGGATCTAAGTTACACTGGAACAATTTATTTTTGAAGGAGCAGCGAAGATGCAGGTCTCTGAGTATTTCACTATGTTTTTCGTCGTGGCCGTCGGTAAGTTCTTCTTTCACTACCCAAAGTGAAATAATCAGTTATAAAATACCCACTGGAGGCGATTTCTTTTCATTTCGTTTCGGAAGTTTGGCCTTATTAATTTCTTTTGTAACTTCTGCTACGTACTGTTTGAAGAAAGGATGCTGTAATATTTAGCTGTTACGCAGATAAAGCGGCGTCCACTGTATTGCGCAGAGGGGAGGTGATGCCTTTAAATATTAACCCCAGAAAGAGAGAACGATGACAATTTTCATGTTGTTCTGTATAGCTGAGAAAGTTCCAAATTCTTCAATATTCTTCGAAGAGGTTTCAAACCGTACATCTTCCTACTGAAGGTAAATCGGTGCTCTGCTGAACGACTTAACCGGTGGCAAATTGAAATACTGTAGGTTTGTTTTTTGTCACGCTTCCTGTACCAGTATATACTGCTAGTGACACATAGAAAATTGTACTGTAACGGATCTCAAAAGAAGAAAAAAGTTCATTCATGCAATAATCGTGGAAAGTTTGTTTGAGGGGTTTAATTTGAATAGTATTTTCAGTCTTGAAATGAGACACCTAAAGTGAACTTTTATCTTTATCCTGGTTCTTTCATTGTTACGAGGATGCTTTTCTTTTCTGCATGATAAGAGCACATTGCCTCAGTGTTTTGGCCAATATATTGAACCCTAACCATATGCTCGGTAAAAACGTATCTTGAGAATTGGAATTTCTTCCCAGAGGTGTTAAAGCGTTTTGGAACTTGACGGAGGAAAGGAAAAAGATGGTGGAGGTCCTATCGTAGACCCAGCCAAATGCGTTCTTCTATTCAAACTTCTCAAAATAATTAACATTAACATTTTTTAATATGTCCGTAATCGATTTTTGACGATGTATAAAAGGCCAGCTGTTTTCCAGAAGAATATTCGCAACGACCCTAACGAAACAAACTGGCGAGAAGGGTAACCGTGTGAGTGGGAGGGGGGCTGGGCTTTCTTCTTTGCTTCTTCGTTTAATTTTTTTGGTAGTGGGGGAGGGGGGGGGGATGGGATTCCCCCTACGCTAGCCTTTACAAGGTTTGCATGTTAAATACTCTGTTTTATTTCCAACACTTACTTTATTTTCATGAAAAACTACGTCTAACTACGTAACTGAGTTATTGATTCCATTCATCGTTTCTTTAGCGTTTCTCGTTGGAAAACACGCAGCAGCACTCCCAAACGTTGGTAACTGTTCTGGCATAGAATTCTATTGCGCTTATCGCAATTGCACCTCCTCCCTCTATAGAGGACTGCGAACGGACCCCACAGGAAACTGCTCGTAAGTTCATTTAAATAGCTCTAAACTTTGAGGTGTTTTGAACGGCGACTGCAACTGAAACGCAATACTTTATTTGTCAAGTGACCTCGTCTGGAGGGCTCTCGAAGGCTTCGTGAGTGGGAGCTGAGGGGGGGGGAGGGGGGAAGGGGAGGGTAAGTCACATAATTTTACCCCAAAGTTGTGGCAGCAGCCGACCAAACGAAAGGATGATACAGAAATAGCCAATCAGTGACAGCCAACCAGAAACAGCCAATCAGAAAGCGGGAAAACGCGAGTGCTCCAGTTGCAATGGGCAACGGTATACCAGGAGAATTTACAAACTAATTTACTAAACTAAACTCATACACGGATCACCTTAGACCCTTACTTAAAAAGTGCTCTAACTTCATGGGTTTCTTGTTTTCATTCCAGTTCTAAGCTTGACCAAGCAAATGAATGTATGCTGAAATTGGACAAGCACTGTTTTGACATCCTGCCAAACAGCAGCATGGAAAGTAATTCAACCCGGAAAAGAGGATGTGCTGAAGGTCTCATGCAAACAAGTACAAAGTATTTAAGATATTTGAATTGTTCCAGCTCAGTCACAACTAAAATGAGAGTCTGCATGGGAACCTTTCGAGGCATATTCGCCGCGAACATATCGAATTCCTCTCTTTGCACGTGAGTTTATGTTAACTATTTCTTTTGCAAACAGAAATTGAAAAAGATAATTAATTTGTGGCATGGTTGTGGAACAAGAAACAAATTAAATTCTTGTTACGAGCGTGAGGTGAAAAATTTCAATAATTTCCGTTGTGAATGTAAACCGCAGATGTTTTTATTTCTGAGCTGCCAAGAAAATGCGCTCTTATTGGACCATATACCAGCTACCAGGCTAATAATTAACAAGAAAACCTATAGGTGTAAATTACATTCAATTCGGGGCCAAGCGATTGCTTTTTTTCGAATAAAGGAAGAGAATGAAGAAAGGATTGTTCAGGAGATGAATTGAGACATTCTTGTCATTTGATTCTTTAATGGGTGCGCTTAAAAGCCAAGGAGGTTTAACTTTATCTATCTATCGTTCAGATAATGCAGTTCACTACTTCTTCCAAAATAAAGCTATGCAAAAAACTGATAACAATCTCAGATTGTAATGTCTTTTTTTCCCTTCAAAAACCTTTTTCAAACTGAAAAAGGTTTGAAGGTAAAAAAAGACAGATACGATTGCTTTTGTTTTTGCTCGAGTATAACAAAAACAAACAAAATATCGTATTTGATAATCATTGCTGGTACGAAAGCAAAAGGAATATTTTACGAACCAAGGAAACTGTTGCAATTGGTCGAGAATAGCTAAATGATTAAGAGAGCGACGTTCACAGAGGGGAGCATATCAGCATGTAGTCTCAGAAAATTTCTGAGACTGCATATTGTTCAATAAGACAAAAAAAAAAAAGAAAAGAAAAGAGAGAGACTACTAAACTTTTGATGACCTTCATTTTTACAGGGAGCAAACTAAGATGAAGAAGTGTCTGAAGAATGTGATGCTTACTGAGTGTACCTTCCCCCCTGAAGCGCTGGAATTGTTTAACTTGACTTTTGCTGGCCAAAATCCTTTCTGCGCTGATAATCGGAACCCTGGGGCTACCGGAAATGACCAGTGCAACGGCGTGAAAAACATAACTGGACCCGCCGCCGCATTCCTTCGCAACGATAAACCCAATAGTATCAATGCGGCCGCTGGCATCAAAACCAGTGTTTTGCAGGCGTTTTTGTCTGTTTTCCCGACCACTTGGTTCTTTTTCAGCTTTTAAAGAGGGTACTCTCACAATCCTTGTTTTTAAACGTTTTAAGGCAAATTTTAAAAGTTGTGGTATTGAGCGAGGAATTTGAGCTGCTAGCTTATCAAAAGTCTGCAATGTTTCCTTGTATTGTTTGCCTTTTATTTCATTAACAAGCACTTTCTTAACATGATCATTTCATAAATCGAAAGTAATGAAAGTTTAAATAAAATAATGTTAAAAAGAGACCTTTTTTGCAGCAAACCAATAAAAGATATTTGTTTCAGAAATGATCTTGTCAGACATCATGATACTTACTCCGAGCCATAAGCGTTAAAGGCATTTCGATTAAAGGAAGCTGGAGCCAGTTTAACTTGATTTTTTGTTGTTGTCTTAACAGTGCCATCAACTCACCCACCGACCCTCCCCACTCCTTTTCCGACGCATCACATGGCACTTTACAACGAGTATGTGAAACTTATCGTTTCCGTAACTGGCCCTACTTGCCTTTTACAATGTTTGCAAGATACATGATCTAGGGCGTTATATTTCCAATACTTTCTTTGCTTTTATGAAATTGACTTGTTTCGAACGGTTGACTTTGCTGAGCTCGACTAATTAAAATAGTGTGTGGTGAAGGTGGTCAGTTGTTCTGTCGTACTTTGAATTATACGTAGCACTTTATAGTACCTGTCGCATTTTGCAATACCTGTGACACTTTGTAATAAAATTGTCGCAACTTTTTGATAAAAAGCTGTCGCACTTTGAAATACCTGTTGCACTTTGTCATAACATCTTTTCGCAACTTTCTAATGAAATAAAGTCGCAACCTGTAATAAAAAAAGCTGCCACACTTTGTAATAACATACGTCGTACTTTGTAAGAAAAAAGCTGTCGCACTTTGTAATAACTCTTGTCGTACATTGTAATGAAAAAGCTGTCGCACTCTGTAATAACTCTTGTCGTGCTTTGTAATAAAAAAAGATGTCGCACTCAGTAAAAAAACTCAGTACAGATGGTCGGAGGGCAAGTAGACCCAATCACAACCAACATACGTGTCAATAACAATAATGATGACATAAATAATTTATTATAATTATCATTATAATTATAATTATTCAATCATCACCATAATTTTAATTGTTACTATTATTGTTCTCATTATCATTGTTATTATTATTATTGTTATTATCATAATTATAAATAATGACGAGCAAGGTGGCAACCAACCTGCAATGGAACAAGGGATATAATGTAGAAACATAATAATTGATTAAGGGTACGAATGGGATGAATGAAACTTTATCGTCGTGAAATAGCAAGAATACTCTCACCAAAGAATCAGGAATATAATTTCAAAGTAAAAGGACTTGGAAATAAAAATCGGTTGATTGAATGTGCCGGTAGTGATGGGTAATCTCACCGTTTAAGAAAAGGCTACTAATTAGCGAAAGTCCAGTGATCCCAGAAAATGTTGCAGGAAATCTAGGAAACAACATCTGCAAGAGCAAGTCTCGCGGGAAAGTTCTTATTCATCAAGTGATGTGAAGAAAAGATAACGTGGTTTCTGTTTGGTCTTGACTTTGTGTCCTTAATGATACATGTCAACAATAAAGTACAAATTTTCCCACGCCTGTTGTTTAGTTTCGTGTGAATTCTAATACCCAAAAATCTAACCTAATACTGCGAAAAATCGATATGTAGGCTTTTGCAATTACATTACTGCATAGTCAAGCTGGTTGTCAAATTTATCTTACTCCTTATGATTTGATCTATATTAGCGTGTAGTGGTTTCGGCAAAACAAGGGAAAGGAAAATATTTTCATCCATTAAGTGGTTTCCGAGGCTTATGAAACCCTGTTATTGCTGGTACAAGGAAAATTTAACACGTCCGTAACAGCACGTAATCGTGAAGCGCGTTATTGGCGAAATCGCGATTGCTTTCATCTTGGACTCAGGATACGCCAACCCTGTACTTTGATGACAAAAAGGTTGCGACGAAGTCAACTAGAGCAAGTCTTTTTTTGAAAGCGTTTGAAGATGCAAAGTCTAGTAGATGCAAAAAATTGTGAAATCGAGCTGCTGGTTATGTAGGTCTGAGTGAAAGTAACATTTTTCGAGAAGTAGACGGCAAAGTGAAGTATCGAGTACATAAGTTTACCAGTAAAGCTACTCCGAGACCAGTCACTGTAAAATCTGTACTAGCTCAACATCAAAATTGGTCTAACGGACCTGAGTAGGGATGCCGTTCAACACAAAGGGCGAAATGCAGAAATGCTTTGAGTGTTACGGATGTTTTCAGCCGTGATTCGTGATTGCACACATTAGAAAAATAAGAAAGAAAGTAGTCATGTGAGCCGTGTCCTGAAGGTGAACTATGTCAAACATGGTCCACCTGATCGCATTCAAAGCGACCGGGGATCGAAATTCGAAGGAAGGGTGAAACTCCTTTACAAAAAATTGGAAGATAAAATTAATTAAGTCAAGGCCTTACCACCCGTAGTCTCGGAGAAAAGTAGAGAGGTCGCATAGATGACCCAGAAAAAAGATAATGTACGACCTAGTAACACTAGGAAGGAAAGAAATTAATTGGGTGGCAAATATTGATAACTACGACTGGATTTTAAACGACGAAAGCAAGGAAGAGCGTAGATGGAAAACTCCTTTCGAGATCTACTACGGGCGAAGATCCAATGTACTGGTGAAAGCGTCACTAGTATGTTTAGATTCAAATGGAGATGAGGTTACCAGCATAAACGAGAACTGGTCGCTTAGAGGAGGCGCGTTAAGAACATACGGCGAAAAGTTAATCTTTACTGCGCAAAACTTAACGATCGAATGGTAAGATGCAACAAGCGGCTTCACAAGGCTGAAAGATTTAAACCCAGTGACAAAGTTCTTATCCGCCAATGACCGCGGAAAGGAGGTAACCTCCCACAAAACAAGAGTTTTGTAGTGAAAGGCATGGTTGTTAAAAGAAGCAAAAAAAAAAAAAAGATACATACAAGTTAGATTTGCGCTGTCGAATCAAAGGGAACAAATAGAAGGATAGGTTTCCGCGGAGAACATGGTGAGCGTTGGACGTTGACAACAGGGTCGTACATGCTGCACTGATTATAAAATGAAGAGCTTGTTTCTTCGGTTTCTTTCCTCTTAGTCACAGTCGTTTTGTTCAGGTCCCAAGCGGCTCCTTTTATTAATGCCCAGTCCTTTGGGTACAACTTTATCACCATGTCCCCAATGTCGATACGGTATCCTCGATTCACGCCCATGTTGTTAACATTCTCTTCGCTAAAGAAATTTAGATACTTGGGATGGTAAAAACTGAACCGATAAATAGCTTCCTGTTCTGTTCATTTTTCAAAATGCGATTTAGGACTTTTTGGATTCTTCTCGCCCCTTGTATTCAGTTTGGGAAGTTCAGCCAAATGCATTACGTTTTCATAAATAATGTCATGTTCGTATCAATCGCGGTAGACGAAGGTTGCAACGTGTCAATCACCTATGTTCTAGCCTTTCATGTTTATCGACCAATGCGTTTTAGTTAAGTTTGAGTTATCAGGGTAAATTTGAGCCAAGGGAGAGTACAAAAACTAGTTTGAGTTAAAGAGGAGTTCGAAGTACAGAAAAACAGAAGTATTTGCTGGGTTCGGGGAGGGGGGGCAGGGTGGGCAGGGTGGGTGGGGCATAGGTGAGTTATGATAACAAACTCATAACATAACGAACAAAATACTTTGGTTTATAATTAATTTCCTTTATTAGAAATATCATCAGTGCACATGGCTCAGCGTAAAATATAATACGACCATTGTCAAAACAAATTGGTTTGGTCGCTTTGTTGAAAAAGAAAGTTTTTTTTAGACATTTTAATTTCAAATATTTTTAATTTCTGAAATGCTTTTATTAAAAAAGTGGTCGCTCGAGAAGTCAAGAAATGAAAGCCAACTACTAAAAGGAAATGTTTTAAACCCACGATACAAAAACTTCGCTGATACAAAAACTTATCAAAATTGACTAAAAATGTCCACAGACTAGAAGAACAAAATCATTCTACGTATGCCTGTTTCCCTCGCTGTGCAATTTTGGATCTGAGACTACACTGATATGATCTGTTTCGGTTTACAAAGCCAAGCCAACTCTGATCGGTAAAACTCGCGTCACCCTCTTAACGCGGTTTGATCATTGGCGTTTTCCTGCGCATGCGTTTTGGACAGTTTACTGAGTCTACATAAAGTACCTTCTTAACTTGTCCATTATTTCTATTACTATTAACAATAACCACAACATTGTTGTTTTTGTTGTTGTTGTATACTCAACCAAGGAGAATTTTATTTTTCCTTTTTCTCTTCCATTTTTTTTTCAATTTAAATACACTTTTTTTTAATCACAAAGAAGCATAGTTGATAACGTTGAGGTTATCTATGGGCTTACATTATAAGTAAATTAATCAGAATGCTTGTATGACTCAGCTTATTGTATGAAAATAAATAGTCTACACAAACTCACCCGCAAAGAGAGGAATTCGATTTGTCTGCGACGAATATTTGCCGGAGGGTCCTCCCACAGCGTTTGCTTTAGTGACGAAAGAGCTGGAACAAGGCACTAATGCTGCCGACGAAGACGGTATTAGAGGCGGGCCTTCTAAACATACGCTGCTGTCAAAACTCTGGTCTACAATTCTTCTGATGCTACTTTCTGTCCGTCAGTCAACATAACACTTCACCACCTTCACCACACAGTCTTTCATTTGGTTGAACTT
This sequence comes from Pocillopora verrucosa, assembly GCF_036669915.1. NCBI lineage: Eukaryota > Metazoa > Cnidaria > Anthozoa > Scleractinia > Pocilloporidae > Pocillopora > Pocillopora verrucosa. The sequence continues at coordinate 9,389,983 of NC_089322.1, read as the reverse complement.
AGCACTGGAATAAAAACAAGATAACCACGGAGTTAGAGCTAAATTTCAGTGTGAGTCCATTGTAGTCTGTGAACAGAACAGGCAACCTGACAGATACCGCAGTATTGCGTTACAGTTGGATGAGTCTTCGTTCAAAACACCTCAAAGTTTAGAGCTCAGTAAGCGAACTTACAAACTGACTCCTCTGCGGTTGTTCTGCAGTCCCTTATAGAAAAATGTGGTGCATTTTCGAAGAGTGCAAACGCAGTCCATGGAAGTACATCGGCCAACGTTAGGGAGTGCCTCATGGCCTCCACCGAGAAACGCTGTAAAAGCAATGATTTACGGAAATCAGTAAATCAGTGAGCCATTTACTACGAGAGTAATTTTTTATGAATGCAAAGTAAGCAATTGGCTAGGAATGCAACGCTCTAGATTGTTATCACACAAATATTGTAAAAGCCGGAAGCACTAAGGAACTAAGGAGGTGGGGGTAGGGGAGCCGTCATAGAGGGAGCGGTGATCTTTGAAGTAATCCCTCGACAAAGTGTATTGATCAGTGTTCCCCCCCCCCTCCCCTTCCTCCCCCCTCCCCATTCGCGCCCAAACACAGAAGTCACACTTTCGGACCGGAAACTAACGCTCGCTCGGCATAAAATTTCTCGGGCCAAATATCCTGCCTTGCGTCCACGGCAAAAAAAGTAGCGTTCACCGCGCGGAAAACGAAGATTGAATTCACGGAAAACGCGGCATTTTACAAACGTTTATGCATGTTTTACGAACGGAAAATCCGACATTTTCTATGCGTTTTCGCATCGGTGAATCCCAGTATTCGTTCTATTGTACGGTAGTTTTCCTTCGCGGTAAATGCAGGTAAACAAATCATTTTCCGGCATTAATCGCTCGGTTAACATACTGAAAACAGCTTGTTTTCCTTTTGTTCATTGCCATCTTCCCAGTGTACAACAATGTATTCACCGGAGTTAGCGGCTGAAAACACCATTTTTCTGGTAGATTAATGAGTGTAAATGGAGGAAACGTAATTATTTCCTGTGTTTGCCGTTCGTACAACGCATCGAAAACGTCATGTCTTCTTCTGTTCGGAACCATCTTTCGCGCGGTTAACGAAGTGTTGACAAGAGGTTTCCCGTCGAAAGCATGACGGTCCTTTGTCATGTCGTAAGACTTTTTCACCATTTTCATACACATGCATTGTCAAAAATCGGTCTCGAACAGAATGAACAATTTTGAGATTGCATTCAAGTTTAGTGCTCGTGCCGAGAAATATACAGAATCCAAATTAGGATGTTTAAGAAGAACAATGTGTTTGGCTTGGGTTGCGATGAGTTGCCCAGCTCCCTCCCCTATTCCTTCCTTCTGCTTGGTCCAAAATACTTCACCGCCTCTGAGAAGTAATTTTACTCTTTAACGCGACGAGCCAGGCGGCGGATGTTATCAACCAAGCAAGTAGTTCAAGTACAGAATATTTGCCAATGAGCCGTAACGACGTGAAGTAAATTCCGCGGGTCGTTTTATGTTACAGTTAGGGTCAAATTAGCAAGGTATGTTTGTAACAGTGAATCAAAGTGAAAGATACGTGATGATGCGGAGAGCACAATTTATACGTGTAATAAAGCACGTAAAGGGAATAACCCGATTTTGCGCTGGGTGAGTAATATTAATTCATAAGACCTCCACTTGTAAAGTGGAGATCTTAGGAAGTAGTACTGCTCTTTATCCGTCATTGAAAAAGCTTGCAGACATGGTACACTGAGGATATTTACGTCTACAGGATATTGTGCAATACAGGATATAGCGCTCTACATTACGTATCATGAGAAATGAAAGGCATCTTCGGAACAGAATCAAAGACTCATTGATATTATTTGAGGGATGAGATTGAGTTTTTATGCGTAATTGCACTTCATGGTTTTTTCATTTTTCCCTACTTTTATTGAAATTTATGAATGTTTGCAGTGTAATGCATTGCTATGAGCTTCATATAAGTGTGCTGTGTGCGTGGATCTTCATAATTGTGCGCTGAAAATGGGTAGGAGTGGTTAATTGTTAATTAGAAGGATTCGGTAATGCGCACAGGGAACTAGCTTTTTGGGGCTTTGGAGTGGTGCATTTCACTGAAAGTGAGTAGAAGTGAACCATACTACAATTTGTTTGCTTTCCTTGCAGTTCCACAAACTCTTGCAACTTCTGGTTAGTTTCTTAACAAAAGTGGACGGGGCAGTAGAACAAAGTAAGTGGGCCAGTGATACATAAAAGGAGTGGACTATACATTGGTACTTGCGACAGTGCACACTCTAAAAATCCTTCATTATATGTCCAGTCCCTCCCATAACTTTCCTTATGGTTGAACAACAACAGCAAGAACAATTTGCGATGAACAACAACAACATTCTGAGGAACAGAGAGGTGTTGTGAGGATCAGAAAACCCACATACCTTCTTTGCCTTAAGAGAGAATTTTTCTGGAGACCGCGTGAAATCAAAAAAATGCGGCACATGCCTAGAAAAAGCCCTACCTTCATACTTCGCTCAAAGATACCTTAGGGTAAGTCTATAAACGTGGTATAATTTCTTCGTTCAGAACTGTTTTTATTTTCTAGAAAATCCCCAAACACTGTATCGAGCCCCAACCGCCATAACAGTGGCCGAAATGAAGCCGACGAGTAGGGCAACAAAAACGGTATTCTTCAAAAGCGCAAAAGAAAGCAAATCTTTCCGAATATCATCTATTTGTATACGAGGTATTAACAAATGATTTGAACCTAATAACGGGATTATTGATATAACTATGAATTATTGGCGAATATTTGAAAATCGCCAAAATTTGATTGATTAAAAATTCATTTTGGAGCAGTTTTTCAATAAAATTTTTCCTACTCGGTATAACTCGGAATCACTTGAGATGAGTATTTCTGAAAATTGGAAACGATGTTCTTTTCAAGGATATAAAAATTAATTTAGGGCTCTTAATTACTGCGAAGAAATGGCCCGATCTATTTCGTGCAAATCGCAACGCCGCCGTGTAAACAACCGCAGATAATCCAATTATTCTTTTATTATCGAAGCCATAATTTCTGCAAAATCTTACCGCTTTGAGCTGTGCTTTATCAGAAACTCAATATGTTACCCTTACCTTCTGAAACCAGTGATTAAGGATGTTTCCATTATTTTTGTTTCAAATCGCCATGTTCACTTGAAAAGTGTTTACAACGTCCGGCTTGACCATTTATAATACTCGAAGCTGTTCATAAATCATCGCAGACCATCGCACCTCTTGACTTATTTCTGCTTCCATACAACTCCAGTATATACAAAAGTCTTTTTTGCATGATAAACCAAGATGCTTTGATTGCTTACAGTTTCAGTTAAGAAACGTTTGGCTCCCCAAATGGCACAACGATGTTCACCAACGAAGTCGTGTGTCATCACTCATTTTTGTCACGCAATCACGCTAAACGTGCACAGGACACCCAGACAGGCATTCGTCTGCAGACATCGCTGTACCGAGTGCAGGGCCAACTAATATTTATTTCTTAGTCAGTGTTATGTTTTAAACAAAAACCCGCGCGAATTCACTTAAAAAACGCTGTAGATCTCTTTTGAGTGTTTTGAATCAGTGCCATTCTGAAAAACTACTTTTTGACGTTTTCTTAAATTTAGTCACCCCCTGGTACTGACTATACATGCGTTGTTATCGACTCTATTTCCACGACTTCGCGCTTGCAAAGATTATATTTATCAATAGGCACTTTAAGTATGACGTTTAACGGCAAACGGCAAACGCAAGCTTGCCTTTCATTTGGTTACCTATTTATGGAATTCTTAAAAAAATCCTGCACAAAAAATAAAATAAAATAAAATAACACATTCACGACAAACACAAACCTACTTAATTCCGTGTACACACGCCTAAAGACAGACGACAGAAATTGAATTTTTGACGTTCGCGGGAAAAACAAACGTCATGCGTAACCTCTCAAATGACCAACTTCCCAGTTAACTAAAACAACTGGAAGTTAATTGTCTAGTGCTCCGTGATTATATACATCACCTACGTGTCCCTAGTGGATCGATAAGGTCTACCATGACCTTCAGTGGCAGGCAGACAGGTTCCACGGTGAGGCGTTCTTTTCTAATGACACTGGAAAAATTCTACCGACTATGTAAACAGAACAACAGACTAACAATTTCGTGCTTTATCTAAGCACTTTGAACGTTAAACTTCACTAAAAACGTAAATCTTCGAGTCACAAAGTCGGCCGCTTGTATCAGGCCGCGAGACAGTACGTGTTATTTGATATCGCCTGACTGTAGGTCATTACAATTACATTTTTTAAAGCTTTGGACTTACACAATCTCTGTTTTTTGTTTTTGTTGTTGTTGTTGTTTTTTTAAATTTTCCTTACGATAGCGTGCTCATCAATTTAAACCTTTCGATTTTGTACCTTGATTGCTACGATAATAATGGCCATCGCTAGAAACTTGACAGTTTTCTCAACTCGAACTCGGAAAAAGTTGTTTCCCGTCCCTAAATCAAACAATTAATCGGCCATTCTTTGAGATCCCGAATTCTCGACAAGACAGAGGCGGCGTACCCTCGGAGATTCAAGAAATCTACCAGCTAACTGAATGGGTTTTATAAAGCAAAAAAAGAAAGAAAGAAAGAAAGATAGAAAGGAAGGAAAAGAATATAGTGTCATATACTTTAGGTGTTTTCCTGGTCAATGAAACCAATATTCAAGCTACATGTAGTTCGTCACTGCTGACAGGCACAGCTAAAACAAAGGGCTTCGATCTTGCTCACGTAAGGCTGCTTACGATGAACGGAGATATCGCTGATATCAATGCTAAAAAATAAGCAAATATCCTTCAGCAATGAAATGGAAAAGCTCTTTAACTTGGACTTTGCTGCCATTTCACAAAGATTGTACGCATTATATGTGATAGGGCGTCTAAGCGCCAGTTCCTTTAAAGCCGCATTCGACAGCTCTTGGATTCTTGCTTCACTTGCAGCGGCCTCCAAGTCGTCATCAGACTGTTCCTCGTCATCCTGGAGGGTCTTTTTCGCAGCCAGTCGGGAAAAGAAGGCAGCTATTTAATTTGCTGTAAGGAAATCGTCGCTTGTAAACAGGCGGTTACCACTCGCATCTTTGGCGCTTACCATCGCACGTGCAACTGATGCAGGGTCTGCTTTCTGTCCTGATTGTTCCCCCAGTTTAAATTTGACAGTAAGATAGGCCTTCTGGCTGGAAGTAAATCTCTTTCGTGGAGCACCAGCCCTTAGTGCCCAGCCCATTGGTACTTTTCTGCACGAATCTGGTATGATGTCAGGTCTACTGTTTGCAATAACCTCTGGTACTGAAGGAGTCTCTCCCTCCAGTTTCTCTCCATACACCTTAACAGCTCTGTCTGTTAAGGTCTCGCGCTCTAGAGCTCGCTCGTGTTTACCACAATCTAAGTGTCGCTGCATTGAAGAATACCTTAGGAATGTCCGTGTGTGGTATCGCGCTTAAAAAATGCAAACAATGGTAATTTTAAATTCTGGATTTAAAACTTTTTCCCAGAAACAAAAAATAGGGGATAAGAAGGAAAGAAAATAAGAGCGTATTGGTAACCGAGCCTCCTTTCGAGTGACATGTTATTGCGTGACACCATCGCAAAAGACGAACGTCAATGATTCACTTCATCTGTCAGGATGCTCTGGCTCGTTCTATAAAAAACAAACTTCCGTTCTTATTGTGAAAGGAAGACTTGTAAAATGTGAGTGTTCCAAGCTGAAATATGGTTTTAACTGTCCAGCAATGCGACGTTTCCGGCAGGAACCTTCGTGAGATGTTTTCACTGTGATTTGGTACACACAGCCTGTAGTGCTGTACTATCGAAGCTGTTGTCAAGTCTCTTTATAACAAGATTGAGGCAAGGAACCAATCTTAGAAAGGTGTTTTTCGCCAGGTGAGCTTAAGAAATCCAGTTTACAATCTAGTATAGGTCAAAGCGATAAGATTTTGTTGGAATTATGGCTTCGATAATAAAAAGCCTAATTGGATTATCTGCGGTTGTTTACATGGCGGCATTGCGATTTGCACCAAATAGACTGGCCTACTTCTTCGCAGTAATTAAGAGCCCCAAATTAATTTTTATATCCATGGAAAGAACATTCTTTCCACTTTGTAAAAATGCTCATCTCAAGTGATTCCGAGTTATACCAGGTAGGAAAAATTTTTATTGAAAACTGCTCCAAAATGTAATTTTTAATCAATCAAATTTTGGCAATTTTCAAATATTCGCCAATAATTCATAGTTATGTCAACAAGCCCGTTATTAGATTCAAATCATTTTTTAATACCTCGTATACAAATAGGTAAAATTCAGAAAGACTAGCTTTCTTTTGCGCTTTTGAGGAATAAAGGTTTTGTTGCCCTACTCGTCGACTTCATTTCGGCCATTTTATGGCGGTTGGGGCTCGATACAGTGTTTGGTGATTTTCTAGAAAATAAAAAGCTCTGAACAAAAAAATTATACCACGTTTATAGACTTACCCTAAGGTATCTCTGAGCGAAATATGAGGATAGTGATTTTTCCGATCATGTGCCACCTCCCACGCGGTGATAAAAAAAATTCGCTCTTAAGTGGCATTATTGACAAAGTATATTTGCTTCTGTACCTTCATTTACGAAATGTTTTTGTCCTCTTTGATCACAAGAACAACTTGTGCTGGGGGTGTGCCACCCGCTTGTTTAAACACTTACCTATTTTAGACCAAAATATGCGATTTCCCCCACCCAATTTCAGACCAGACTCTTAAAAATGGCAAAAATGTATGCCCTATTTCAGACAAGCAGGCGAAAAATTCCCAATTTCAGGCTAAAATGTCTAAAATCCCTACCCATTTTTAGACCAAAACGGCTCAAAATCCTTATTGTTTGGGGAAGCACACCCATATTGCTTTTATAAGGAAGTACCTCCCGGGAAGTGGCATTATTAAATCATCGCAACAGTAACCGTGAGGATGACAAAGTATATTTAGTTTTTTATCTTTATTAACTTAATTTCTTTGCTCACTTTGATCGCAAGAATAACTTGCAATCAACAACAATAATATTCTTAGAAAAGTCATGTAGGGGTTAGAAAACCTGCATACATCTTTGCCTTAGTGGCATTACTAAACTATTATAACAGGAACAGTGAGGATGACAAAGTATATTTAGCTCTATATCTTCATTTACATAGTTTTTGGCCTCTTTGATCGCTAGAACAACTTACGATCAACAACAAGAACAAGTTGTGATCAACAACAACGTTTTGAGGAATATAGAAGAGTTTTGAGGATCAGAAAACCCACATATTTCTTTGCCTTAAGTGGCATCATTAAATTATAGCAAAAGCAACAGTGAGGATGACAATTATATTTAGTTCTTTACCTTCATTGTCTTAATTTCTTTGTCCTCTTCGACCGCAAGAATAACTTGTGATTAACGACAGCAACAATAACTTGCTATCAACGACAATAACATTCCAAGGAATAGAAAAGTCCTGTGAGGATCAGAAAAGCCGCAAACTTCTTTGCCTAAATGGCGTTATTAAATTTTAGCAACAGCGACAGTGAGAATGAAAAAGTATATTTACTAGTTTATCATCACTGACTTAATTTTTTTGTCCTCCATGAAAATCTCAAATGAGATTTGTTTTACTAAGAGGAGAGTTTGGAATCTTAATTTCCTGGATATGTTATTCACCTGCACTGCTTGCTCATTCGTCTGGTCACCAAAATTATCGGTATCTTCAGAGTTTGTCATCAATTCCTCCGCTTGTGTCTCGTGTCGAGATTCATTCGACTTCGCATGTCCCTGTGATTGACAAATGAACGAGCGAAGCTTACCAGCAATGAAGTACAAATTGGACTTAATGAACTTCGTAACTTTGTCTATAAATGAAACAATGTGACTGATACCCATTCACGAAGAAGGCTCTATTTCGTATTTTGATGCGGTATTGTTTTGCAGTCTAAGAGCGGTTTGTATAGCAATTGAACGCAGCGACCGTCAAGTCTGATCGAATTGGGAGCTCTATAAAGGCTTAAGTGTGACTGCAGGCCGCTATGATTGATGTGTGCGATGTATGCTTTAGATCTAAGGTTACTAAAGCACAATAAAGCAATTGTTACTCACCCAAAAGGACGGCAAAACAGCTGGAAGCAGAACTCCTCGAAGAAATGGCTGCGATGACAGAACGTGGATTCAGCATACATTGCGAGCTAGACGGAATTTGATTTCCGCCTACGCAAATTTAATTCCAATTTGATTTCCGTCGACGCAATTAATTGTCCACAAATCCGGCCCTCCACAACAACTCATTCACTGCGCTGTGTGCATGTGAATAAGTTAAGAAGACACACAGAAGTTTCAGTTACAATTTGTTTATCTCAGCATTAGAACAAAACTGAAGATACAATGTAAATTAAACTCCTCAAAAGACTGTCAGTGATAAGGAAATAACTTCTTGCTGAATACATCTTTAACTCGGGCTTTCCAAGGGAAACTCTCGAGTTAAAATTCCGGCTTGGTTTCTCGTTGAGTTGCAAATCGTAGTCAAGTCCTTAACACGTATGAGCGACGTTCTGACGCATGCTTGACGTTTTGACGGATGAGCACATGGTATGTTGTAATGGCGGAGGAAGAGAAGTTTTCTGCGTGCAAAATCAGCACAGATACTGTGTATCATACGCTCAAAACGCATACAAAATTTGCACACCGCGTTCGCGGTAGATCCACGCAACAAGATGTCGAGCGTTTTCGGAACGGGACGGTCCGCGAACCTTATAAGAGATCTCTATATGAGCAAACATTTTGAGCGACTTCATCACAAAATATGCTATATCAACTGAGCTATCTAATGTAAATCGAGAGGAGCATAAACGCAAATTTCATCGTGTACGTAGACGTGATCGTGAATCAAGCAGAATACCAATACGAGGTTTGAAAATTTAGAGGAACTAGAGTAGAAAGGTTAGAGAATTTGTCAATGCACATATTCTTTTATGTATAGCCATGTCATCTACATTGTACTGTTATGTAAACGTTAAAAAAAAACAAAACAAAACAAAAGCTATTTAATAAAACGACGTTTAAGTTAATTGTCATGAAAGAATTCGTTCAAAGTATAACAAAAATAGAATATCGTGCCAGTCGATATTTAACATTGTTTTCCTATAAACAGATGTGCTCTTGCGAGAGTGAAGCTCGTGTAGCAAATTATTGAAATTATCCGCGAAGTTTTTGGCAAACATCGTACTCAATCTGGAAAAGTCACTCAGGTGCACTGGTTGAAGGACTGAGGATTGATGGCAAAATGAAATATTTTTATGTTTCGTCTCTTTGGCACGTTTCCTGTTCGTATACTAGGATCATAAAAAAAAAAAAACTACTAACGCATTTAAAATGTGTGTCAGGCTCAGGCTTTCTGTTGGATTGTGCACTCTGTGTCCTTTGTGTTTCCTGTATTTTGGCGTGAAATATTTCATGCGTGTATCGGTTTATCCATTAACTGTTCTCTGTCCTAGGCTATGCACCAGAGATGCAGGTTTTTCCACCATATGTATACAGAGAGCTTATAAAAATTCATTTTATGATAGTGCATTGGAAGATCATTTTGCGGGGTGGGGTAACGGGGATGCTGGCTGCCATATTATTATTGGCTAGTTAATATCTCAAGACTTTAATCACACCAGACACTATAAATCTATTTTTTTTTCTATTTTGACTTAACTTACAATTTTTTTTTGTTGGGTTAAGGGGTCGGTAACAGGGGGAGTCATTTGCCAAAAAGGACCTGTCTTCTGTGTGTTTTCATTTTTCTTGGTTAACAAAAGAGTCCAGTTGCTGAAATAGCGTTTTAATTGGTAAACAGCTCCTCAGTGCTAGGGTGATGACACTTATTCCACTCTTTAAAACCCAGTTGATTTGATTTTTCTTTTCACCTAAAGAAAACAAAATAAGTTACTAACAAATATCTATTAGCTAGATGAACTATTAAGTTTTTTAGGGTTGTTAGAATGGTTCTCGATGATACCTGTGATATTAAATACATCTTTAGCATCTTTTGTACTAGTACCTTCCAATTTTTTTGTGTTCCCATTTGGAGTTACAGGGCTGGTATACTTCAGTGAATACAATGTTGGTTTATTCGTTAGAAGGTGAGTTCATTAAAACCTGGTGAGTACACCTGTAAAATGAAAAGAGCCAAATTGACCCCAACAGCCAAATTGGCCTCCAAGTTTCTCGAGGGCCAGTTTGGCCCCTCAAGGTTCGTTTTGGACTAAATTTTTGAGCCAAAACGGGCGGGATCAGGTAACCATTTCGACCCATCCAAAATCCATGAATTGGCCCACTCATGGAATTCAACTTTGGCGCAACTTTTTCTCAAGTTTTGCCCTTCCAAGAGCCACGTAGGATTGACCAATTTGGCACCCAAACGACCGGTGAATGATTAATTTTGAAAAAAAATAGAAAATTATAAAAATAATTTTTCTTTTTCGACCATATTTCATTCCTATATATTATTCCTTATAAAGTGTTCAAATTTTTCAACGGTTCCTTCTCGGTATTAACTGAATCACCGAGGTCACACAACGAATTAATCGTTGGCTTTTTTCTCGATACGTGAGCGTGAGCTGCCGTGTGATGGCATTAGTCCCGAACCTATGACCACGTGCGTCGGAAACAATAATGAAATTAAATTATATCACAGCGAGTGTCGTCACTGACGAAGGCTGTTTCTTGGCTACAGTCGCATGAATGAGACTTAAGAAAGGCAGGTAGGCAAAAGAAATTTCTTAACACGTATTTTACTGCACCTTTACATCTCAAACTTGACCGTCCCTTTATCTTTGTTCGTTTCTTATCTTGCAGAAACAGACGGTTGGCGATGGCCAAGATCTCTTCCTTGCCATCGGCCCAAGATGCCGACGTACTAAGGCACATAAACAGCGCCTATTTTATAAAATAGCGTCTAAAGCTCAAGAACGTGATTGCCAAGGAACGCCCACCCCCTTGAAACTAGAGATGACACGAGTTCTTCGTCGGTACTATAAGTATTTTCCCACCATAGAATTTGAATGGTTTCGCCTCTTCTTTCTCTCACGAGTCTTGTTGAGTCTCCTCGTTTTCGCACCTAAAGTCACGTGATCAAATTCTGGCGCCGAGAGATAGAGACGGTTATTGTTCGAATACTGCATTGGCACAAGATGGATTTAACGTATTTCAAGATTTCTCTGATTTTAGGATCTCTCACTCTG